>NW_013666256.1:174954-195443 GCF_000517525.1 Limulus polyphemus
AATTTCAGTTGACAAGTAGAACTATTTTCTCTATATTACTATCGTACTAGTATTCTTTTTGTGATTCACTTACAGTTGTGGCGCAAGTTACCGTAATTCGTTTGGTCTTCTTTCTTTTGAAGATCCTCTATTCATTTTGTCAAAGTGTACCCAGGTTTATTCAGTTAGCTTAGAACCACGCTTTGAAGGAATAAAATTATCCTTCTTATATTTTTTATACTCTTAGTTTCACTCTAACATATTAAACGTTAGGCCTATCACCTTTGCGGTACTTAACTTCACACAACTATATTCTGTTTTGCTATTATCTATTTACTGTTGTCTGTCTACTGCAGACATTCCCAATCTGTAATACTGTACCTCCAGGGGTACATTTGCACTTCTTAGGGGGTACATAGGGGTCTGAGAGTTGCTAAAGTTTCCCCTCGTATTAATGAACTTGTTGCCAAAAAACAGGCTCAACCATCTCATTAGTATTAGTATTTA
Organism: Limulus polyphemus; assembly: GCF_000517525.1. Lineage (NCBI taxonomy): Eukaryota > Metazoa > Arthropoda > Merostomata > Xiphosura > Limulidae > Limulus > Limulus polyphemus. The sequence continues at coordinate 175,441 of NW_013666256.1, forward strand.
GTTTTTAGTATATTGTTTTGATAATATACTAAGTTAACTTATAAATTCACTGAGTTCAATTTATCGATGTTATCAATACTATAAAATCCTCATGCAGTCCCCACATACAGATTTCATAATAAAATAATATAAAATCAGTATAATTTTATCAATTTTTGATCCTTAATTTTTAGGGGTACATGGAAACCTGTCAGAATGCCCACAGAGAAACAAAAAGGTTGGGAATCCCTGGTCTACTGCTTCCCGTTCGTCTCACGCTACTTATATCTTTATTACATAGTCGTCTGGCCACTTTCTATATTCTTGACACCAATTAGTCATTAACAAAACCTTCTACAATCGTCTTCTTTTGACTCTTATTATAACAAAACCTAAAAAATATCCACTCACAAATATAAATGAATCACTAATATTTAAACCAAACAGTTTTTTATATCATGACATATTATCACTTAGCTTCGTTCCATGGAAGCTCAAAGAGAGTCGAGTACATTTGTTTGCAGAGCCATGAATGCTGGACAGAAGAGCGGCATTGATTAATACTTCATATGGTTTGAGCAAATGCGTTATTATTTATACTTCCCCTCTCCCACCATCCCTGGCAAATGCATCTAAGTCAGTGTTGTTCACAACTTGTCACTTTTATCATTGGCCACACACAATCATACATGCCAATAGGACCATTATGAAATCCTTTTTGCTTAGCGTTTTTTGTGACACGTTTTATTAAGTTTAGTAATTACGTTAAAATGCGATTAATCCGAAAGCACTCAACAGTAATAAAGATAATGTTCTTCGAGAGATATATCCAACATACTTAATTCAATATAATACACAATAAAGGTACTTAATTGAGAACCTTGGAAAGAGTTCGGCGTTTCGGACTCTTACAGGGCTATCCATACTAGTTTTAAAAGTTTATTTTTCATAACCTTTTTATTCAAGATTTAGGTTGTTAAAAAAAGAAACTTCAGAATTACAGATTTGTGTTAATAGAAATAAGCAGTAATAAGTTTGATTTTTTAGATTAGTTTTAAATTTACGAATGATAAGGTTTTGAGAACTCCACCAAGTAAATCTATAGTCTGATGACTGAAGTAAACAGTAATTAGACAGTATCTTTAATTTTAAAATACGTGATATTCTCACTCTGATGAATGAAGTAATAGTGATTAGACAATCTCTTTAAATGCGCGATTTTTTCACTATGATGAACGGGGTGAGCAATAAATTATTCTACTAGTCTGCACATCTTACTAGCTGGACATCCAGCAGAATCAATCTATGAACGTTTATTCTCCTCATAATTGTCCCCCAGTGGCTAATCGGTACGTCTGAAGGCTAATAACGCTAAAAACTGGGTTACAATACCCGTGGTGGGCATAGCACAGATAGCCAATTGTGTAGCTTCGTGTTTAACAAGAAACTCCTTAAAATTTTCTAGGAATCTCCATCTGTCAGTGTCAGCACTAAATTTCCAATATTGATATATGGACAGGAGTGACTTTAGCCTCAAGTAAGGATGGTTGTCATTTCCGGCGATTTATTGCTTATTATCACTCGTGTGAATTATAGACCTTTTGAATAAAAAATATTTTAGTCATATTTGACACTGATCCACGCAATGTATTTTTGCCAGACTTACTTTTTACGAACCAACACGACAGTTAGGGATGTGGGTCTAAAATTACAACAGCTTCAGCGGCAAGACTGACTTTCATATTTAAGAGCTGAGCAGTACAGAGATGATATCTTACACATTTAAACGAGGCTGTACGCTGATGCTATTGGGGGCGAATTCGTTATTACGGATGATGATGTCATCTACACTGTGTTTGGATCGAGGAGGTACACCTCCAGAGGGAGACTCCAGTCCATATAGAATGGTCAAATCCAAAATGAGACCAGTTGACCATATGTAGAGTACCTTCCACCCCGTACAGCGTGCAACTCGCTACAAGCTGGACGATGTCCTTGTGAAGGACTGAGGACGTTTGCTACAAATTAGCACTCAGAGATTCAACCAGTCAGTGGTCAGTGTTTTTAAATAGCATACAAGCTAAACTTTGCTTTATTTTAATATGCTGTTTCACTTTGAAAACCCGTCGATATGACCAAAATGTATCGATTTGAGGGATGCCCTCTGTTATATGCAGTTGTGTAAAGATAAATACACACTGAGAAAAGTGTGTATGACAACATATACAAGACGTAAAATATGCAACTATCAACTGGTTATTAGTCGTATGTTATTAATTTGTTCCCTAGAAAGTTTTGAGTAGTGTAACATATCAGCTTTTGAAAGCAAACTCAGAAATATTTTCAAATAATTACATTTACGTAAATACAGAATAGGATAACTACTAAAACTAATGAAATTGTGAAATGGTATAATAAAAATTCAATAAAACTATGATACCCTGTATCTTAAAACGTCGTAAAAATTCTCATACCAGTGTGTGTCAAAAGATAGTAAAATCATAAGTCCCACGTGCATAAGGATTTCCTAAACTTATCAAAAATAAGTGTAATAAAATTCAGTGTCACACTCATGTATCTTGAAACACCATAAAATGTCACAAAAAACTATAAAACCGTCATATATTTCTGTCACAAAAATTCGGAAAAATGGAAATATCTCAAAGTGGGCTGGGTGTGACTTAATGTTAGCACGACGGCCTGTGAATCCGAAGATACATGGTTTGTGTGTAAAGCTGTAAGAGCGATGGTCAAACCGTTTTTCGGTAAGGGTAGTCATTAACTAGCTGCATTCCCTCTAGTCCATCAGTTTAAAATCAGGAAAGACTAGTGCAGAGAGCCATTGTGTAGTTTTGGGCAAATATTCGAAACAAACTCTTAAAGTCTGTTCATATTTATTTACCAGATACTCTGAAAAGGATATTTATAAAATATTTTATATTCACCAAAAACGTAGTATTGATAAATTAAAACTGTTTTGTTTAAGTTTCTAGAATGATTACCGAAAGAGAAAGTCAAAACGAGGACTCCACCTGTAATGAGAACATCATACCTGATGAGGACAAAGATAAACAAGAGATATGTAAAGAATCCAACAAAACAAAAACAAAGCCCAGTGATGAGTTCATCACGGAAGAAAGTCTTACCTTGTTTCAGAGGTAGTGCAGAATATATTTTTTTTCTAATCTGAACTGATTTATATCTTCAAGATCATATTAACTTGTGTCTGTGTTAATCGCAGAAGAAGATAAAATATTTCAAGAGAGAATTAATTTTTTTTAAATAATTTCAATCGCTGATGAATTAGAGTTCAATGCTGGCTGTATTATCTTGATCACTCGAGTCTCCTTCATTCTAGTGTCCTGCTCGTTGTTGGAACTACATAATATGACAAAGTTTTCCGTCAGGCCACATTCCTGACCTAGTTGTTTGTAGATGTTTGAAAAATTACCCAAAACTAGGTTCTGATAGGCTTTTATATATTGTTTTAAACAACGCATGGTTGATCACATACAATCTCGTCCACATCGACACAGACATATCAATAAACAACGTGGGAGCGTTGAAGTTTATTAATTTTGCCCTTTATTTATAGTGATTTTAAGGTTATACACATTTAAATTTGTGAATAGTGTGATTTCAAGATATTTTGGACAACATTTAGCCATAAATGAAAGGCTGACATAAAATGAGAATTTGGGTACATCAAAATCCACTTTATGAGGGGTTTATTCTCCATTTGAAAAAGTTTTCAAATGTTGTCAAACTACATAATATGCAGTGCCAACAACAAAATGTACGAATAAAACAGACTCTATTAATCAAGAAACTAAAACCAATGTTAAACTCTAATTCATCAACGATAGAAATTGTGTGTATTAAAAAAACAAAATATTTAAAGTTTTGATGCCACCTATTTTGGTAGTTGATTCGTATGCTGTTGTTTTCTTTTCTTTTAATATGAATATGAATTGATAGAATTTTTTGCGGCAATGTAAGAATTACGAACGTGATTTTGTTTGGAATAAAATTTGAAATAAAAAAACCCAACAGAACTGTATACTTAAAGTTAATTTCACTGTTGCATTTCTGGAGAATAATTAAATTAGAATTAATAAATTTAAGTTAAAGAGAGATAGATAGTTTGATTGATGAAGTTTTCATTTTATTTTTCAAACCTTCTATTTCACACATAAAAAAGCTCACTTATAATTTCCTTCATACTTGTTTCATTAATGTAAACCAAAATAATCTTCACACACATTTTAGGATATTTAGAAGACGCTCTAAGACGAATAAAATGAAAGTGGATATTGAGACTTGCACAGAACTGCTAAGTAAACAACAAGAAAGTGCAAAATCCATTAAGAATGAAAAAAACGACGAAGACATCTTTCAAACAGGGCATATGGAAGGTGTTGATGACAAGGGAAAAAACGGGAGTGAAACTGATGTAAATGTACCCGTGATTATTCCAAATCCTTCTGGTTCTAAAAATATGGTTAATATTAGAATAAAAACTTTCCATTGCTGGAAATGGATTCTTTTGGGAATTCTTGTAGCACTCCTAGTGATAATTGCTGCTATTCTTGGAATCTTGTTCACGATTCCTGAGCCCAAACTTTTCTTGGAGACTTCTGATGCTCTGACCATAACTGAATGTGGCCAAGTTCTAGGGTTGATACAAGATGGTGTGTATGTTTTTCAAGGTATTCCTTATGCCCTTCCGCCCACGGGCAAGCGTCGATGGAGACCCCCCCAATCACCAACTGGCATTGAAGATTGTTGGGACGGCATTTACATGGCCCACAACGTAAGCAAGTACTGTTACCAAATAGAATTTTTATCTTCCCACCGGGACTTCAGTGAAGACTGCTTATACCTGAATGTGTATACTCCAAGCTTGTCTTATAACCAACTTCGCCCTGTTGTGGTTTACATTCCAGGCTATTCTCTACAGGGTTATGGAAAGGATTTTGAGTGGCAACCTAACCCTCAATTAACTAGAGAAAAAGATGTCATATTTGTCACCTTTAACTATCGGTTGAGTGTGTTTGGCTTTCTGGCCTTAAAGGTGTTATCTGACGTTGTTCGGCCTCCAACTTCTGGAAACTATGGGTTATATGATCAGATTGCAGCCCTCAAATGGGTGAAAAAAAATATCATCCATTTTGGTGGAGACCCAAAAAAGGTAATTTTCAAATTTTCATTTTGAAGTATGATGCTTGCTTTTAACATTGGATCTCTCCGTCAACCAGAGGCAAAGTAGTGTTTTTGGGTGGCAGGGTAAGGAAAAAGAAATCCTTGTAGTTGTTTGTAGGAGGCGTTGCATATGCCATTCGGAATTTGCTGTATATAGATACGCAGTCTATATTATGGTAATGTATTTTAATCGTGCGTTATGAGCAGTTAAAGACAGATAGGGTTTTGGAGTGGCTGCATTACCTTACCAGCAACAGTCACAAACACAAATTGTTTATCATTTTTAAATTCTCAAACAAATTATGCGACCTATCTTCGTTGCTTGTTTGAAGTTGAAGACCCTGTTCTTGATTTTCTAATCTGGCAGAAAGTTACTGCTATTATCATCCTCTTCTTGTCATCCCCAAACCTATTTTTGAGTGCCGCCACGGCATCTTTGGGCTTTATAGATGGATTTGCCTCAAAAAAGTCCATCGTGATCACATCCCCAGCAGCTGGACAGACTGCAAGTCGAACATATCTGAACATTTCACACACAGGTGATCGAGAGAATAATGGTTAGTGATGATGAAATGCCGAAGAGCACCAAAACTCCAGTAACGGCCAGTTGAAAATCTTTTGGGCTCTGTCTGAAAAACAGATGTAACGACGAACGCAAAAGAAAAAAAGGCTCACGTAGCGAATTCAACCTGTCACATCTCATTGTATGCTATATCATGCATTTGTTTCCCTAAACTCGGAAAAATCTCCGAATGTTTTTACGTTCGATTCCTGCCATGAGCTCGGTATCTCTGGTTGAGGGAGAGATTCTTTGTTAGACAAGTATAAAAAACCTTAGGACTTCAGATTTCCTTTATTGCTTGTCGTAATGAATGATAAAATATGTCCATTATTACTTGTCGCAATGAATGATAAAATATTTCCATTATTGCTTGTCGTAATGAATGATAAAATATTTCCATTATTACTTGCTGTAAGGATTGATAAAATGTAGTATAAAAACATACTAACATTAAGTTGATACTGTCACTTTCTGCTCTAGCTTACTCTAAATACTTTACGTTTCCAAGTTTGTAATGTTGATATTAATAGTTTGATATCCTGACTTATGCTAATGCATCATTATAATGGATGTAACTAAATACAAGAAAATCAAGATAAGCCAGCTATAAGAAAGAATTAACGCTATTAATAGTTTGATATCTTAACGTAATTTATTCCGTTATAATAATGAATATATTTAAGTAAGTGAACATCAAAGAAGGATCAGATACCATAACGAATGTTGATATTAACAATTTAGTATTCTGATATACTCTGATGCATCATTGTAATGGATCTTGTTAAATAAACGAACATCACAGAAGGACGAGATATTGTAATGATTGTTGATATTAATAGTTTAACGTGCGGATATATTCTGATCCAACACTGCAATGGTTGTAGTTAAATAGATAAAAAAATAGCAAATGAATGTCGTTAATATGCTTTTTAAGTTTTATGTTAAACGAACACCCACCCCTCTTTGTATATCGAGCTAATATGAATTTTCAGATTTATTTCATAAAGAAAAGTTGTATAAGTTGCCTAGTGACCTCCTGGGTGGCTACTGTAGGAATAATATAACAAAATGTATTAAATCTTATGTTTTTCAACACAATTCCCGTTTTTTTTGGGGGGGGGGGCTTTGCATACTCTATACATATGTGCAAATTCATTATGGACGTCGACCTATTCCCACGTGGATAAATAAACTCATTACATATCTGTTAAAATCAGCAACTATATATTTTGAGTTATGTATACAAATTACTGTGTTTCTGGAGTTAGTTTAAAAACATAGTTTGGGTCTTTAGTCCGTTTGTTTTTAAATGTTTTGCAGGTAACAGTCTTAGCTTACGGTTCTGGAGCTACGGGGGCTGTCCATCTTCTGAGCTCTGTGAAAAGCCAAGATCTCTTCAAACAGATGTGGATTACGGGACCGTCTGCATATTTCACGAACAAAACTCTGCAGCAAGTTGAGATGGACAATCTACAGTTTCTTAGGTTCTTCCCTTTTTATTTTATTATATAAATGTTCTTTATTAAGTTTTAGGCTTAAACAATAAAGTACAAGCCTGATTTCCAAAAATAATTTGAGATTTTGTTGTAACACATATTACAAAATTCAGGCCTGTTTTCCAGAAGTGACATAAAACTTTGTAATAAATATAATAAAATAGAATCTCCTATTTGAACACTATTTATAAGTTGAATGTAGGAATCTTTTGCATAGTGAAAGGCTATGGCATGTACTTTCCAAAAGCAATCAATTTTCGGTGGCATCTGTAACTTTGAGAAGACAGAACTTTAACACAAACACTGATTATCTTTTTTTCAGAACAATACTAAAATGCAGTTCTGATACATACTGTTCCACCGCTACTTTATATAGGCTGATTTACTTATTCAAAATAGTTTCAATATAATCTACTCAACCTAGTGTTTTCTGTTTCAGTAATTTGAACTGTGACACCAGGGAGTGCTTACATCACAAAATGCCCGAAGATTTGTTGACCTCCCTACCAAAATCGTGGTCAACCGACCATCCATCTGATCTGCCTTCTTTGTCTGACCATCCTTTCCCATCTGTGGCTGTTATTGATGGTAAAGTAGTGCTGTGAGCTTATTTTGAAAAAATGATATATATTATTTACTGCAGTAACTGCGTCTTCTCTATCTTCTTAAATATGTTCTTTTTTCTTCGTGTTACCTAGTTGTAGAAAACAATGATGTAATGGCCTTCTTTTGTTGATTAGTGTCATAATAGTATAATGAATATAGCTATATTCCCAGTGTAAAGTGTGTTTTTTCTTTAACCATAAATGGGCAAGTACGATGTATTAAAGCACAATGTATATTTTGATCTTTTATAAAGCAATTTTAGGATGACTTATTATACTGTTTGATAACATTGGATAAGAATTTAGATCTCGACATTTATCACGCTGAAATTTCTGTCTTCTTCCACACGTACTTAATGATACATTCCATTAATTAAACTATTGAATTTGTTACTTTATTTTAAACTTATCTTTCATATCGGATTCAAGTTTACTTCATACGACAATTTTATTCGTGAAGACGTAATAAGTAATTCTTGAAAATGTATAATAAAAACACTTGATAGAATTAAAATGATTAAAGCCAAATGTCTCTCTCTCTCTCCAAATATATATATGTAAAAGTCAAATGTCTGTTTGTCATGTACTGTATATCCTGTATAAAAATACTTATTTTCAAGAGTACAATACAGAAAAAATATTCATTTTTTGCAATTCATATCAAAATCAAGAACAATAATGTTTATTGTTGTGAGAGATTTTCACGAAAAAATAACGAGACTTTCTCCATCGACTGATTGAAAGAAATATTTCAAAACGCACGAAAAGGAATATGTTTGAGTATATGTTTGTTGTTGTTTGGTTTATATATATATGTGTGTGTGTGTTATTTGTTTGTTTTTTCATGTCAATATCATATACCTGCATGATTTTATTGCACCATGTCGAATAAATTGATTTGGATATCTTCTTTTTGACACTCCTTATAGAAATGACAAATGTCAACAAGCGCTCACTTTGGTAGCGGTTTTTTTTGGTGCTCAGTAAAATGACGAGGAACGGTGACATCCAGCGGAAAATTTTCCCCATGGCTATTTGGTGAATCTGAGTGCTCTACTGTGCTGGATACACCCATTGCATCGAAACTCGAAGATTTTTGCCAACAATGCAATGCAGTCAGTCTTCTTTGGTTAAAAATAAACGCAATGCAATTTTCGTTATTGAAGTAACACATGGAATGACAAAAGATGGCTGGAAAAAGCCCACTAGACAATCATATTGCATACACGCTCTGATCGAAGTGATTGGGTTGACTACACATTTTGTGTTTATTCATCACTATTTTTAGGAAGATTACAGTTGAATTGTTTCAATGGGCATCTGCTAGTACAATAATAAAAAATACAGATTATGTCATACTAAAACAGTGTTGCATGACATGAATACAGTATCATAGCATTCGCTTCAAATAATGAATTACACTGTCATAATGTTTCGTTCTCAACTCTAATTATATTGTCATAACACATTGCATCAAAACATAAATTGTATTGTTATAACACACTGTTTCAAAACATGAATTATAGTATCATAACACTTTATTTCAAAACATTTAGCTCTCCAGTGTCTCAGCGGTAAATCTGAGGGCTTATGACGCTAAAAATCGGGTTTCGATATCCGAGTGAGGCAGATCATAGATAGTCTATTGTATAACTTTGCGCTTAACAACAAACAAGCTTATTTTGTGTTGTATTTAATAAAACATAAAAATACATAGGATATTCTATTCCCCCCCTCCAGGCTCAGCGGTAAGTTTGCAGTCTTACGACGCTAAAAATCGGGTTTCGATACCTGTGGTTGTCAGAGCTCAGATAGCCCATTGTGTAGCATTGTGCTTAACAATTACCAACCCACAAATAAAAACTAAATATATATACTTTTCAAGGATTGGCATTATTGATGTTATAATCCAAAAGCCAACGGTACCATAATGAGTTTATTTACACGTACCTGGATCTAAGCATAGATTTCTCATATGTATGTAGATAACTTCCTCTGAACTGTGCTGTATGTTTGTTATACAGGTCACTTCCTCCGAATTCTGTACAAGTCAGTTCATTGTATCTGTGTTACATCTTCCTTGTATGGAATATTTTCTTTGAAGTGATTTTAATATTCTTTATATAGTAACTTTCCTAGAACTGTTACAGATTTTTTGCTCACGCCTGTTTCTTGAAATTGTGTTACAGATTTTGTGTGGTTGCTTCCTTTAAATATGTTTTGAATTCCTTATACATATTTATTCCTTGGAACCTTATCATGATTTTAATCTATAGATTTTGGCGACAAAATAGCGTATTATGTCGTATCATATACATAATACAAATGTGAAATTACTACATAATAAATAAGTTTGTACTGCGATAAATTTGAAACGCTGTGTTGATCATCGTACTACAGAAAATATTTGAGAATATTAGTACAGAAATAATTTAAGAGCACATGAAACTTTGAGCTAAACACTGACTGTCTTACTTCCGAAATGAATTAATAATACAGAGTTTTGAAACACACATCTACTTTCTTATTTCAGAAATGAGTTGAGAATGCAAAACACATGAATACAAAAATTACCAGTCTTACTAGAAATACGTGTTGAGGATGTGCACACACAGCCTGTTTAATATCATGGATGAGCTGAAAGCACATGAAAATGTAAGGCAAATATTTACTGTCTTGCTTCAGAAATGAATTGCAAACACAGAAACATTTGAAACGGACATTGGCTGCTTCACTTCATTCAGATGTGAGATTGTTTTTAACTGCGTTTAACATGTTTTTACCAGGAAGTCTTCACGGATAACGTACCGAAGAGCTGTTTAAACAGTGTAATTTGGAAGAAATATGGAGCCATAAAATAGAAATATGTTGTTTATTGAACATGATTTTATCTGATGTGTTTTTCTTACTTCAGGTGTTGTTGTCTATAATGATCCGTACAGAATGTGGTCTGACGGAACAGCGAACGATGTTCCTGTTGTTATAGGTAAGGAAATGGTTTCATTGTTCTATGCTGCTGCTTTACAAAAAGATTTAGATCATTCAGTGAGTTGGGCAAATAAATGGCAGATGAGTTTTAATTGTATTAAATGCAAGATAATGCATGTGGGAATAACCTTAACAGTGTCATGAAAGAAAGGTATCTTGGAGTAATGATTGATCAGTCTCTTAAGCCCTCCAAGCACTGTGCTATTGCTAGTGGTAGGGCAAATAGGATTTTAGGTTGTATCTACAGAAATATTGAATAAAAGTCTAAAAAGGTTATAATTTAATTATATAGGTCACTCATTGGTTAGGTAACATTTTAGTATTGTGTTCATTCTTGGGCTCCTTACCTTAGGAAGGACATTGAATTGTTGGAACGGATTCAGAGGAGGGTTACTCGAATGGTGCCTAGGATGGAGGAGTTGTCATTTGAGGAGAGGTTGAGATCTCTGAAATTGTTTTCTTTTGAAAATAATAAGAGTTAGAAGGGATCTTTTTGTGGTGTTTAAGATTGTAAAGGAAATATTGTTGATACATCATCTTTTTTCATACTTAACGGCGAGAATAAAAGATTAGGGACACAAATATAAATTCTGGCCGGGTAGGAGTCATCTTCAGCTAAGACAGTATTAGTTTTCTAACTGGAATGGGTTACCTTCGGATGTTGTGGAGGCAGTAAATTTAAGTGAGTTTAAGAGAAGGCTTTATAAATAAGTGAAAGATAAGGGCTGACTTTAAGATTTTTATTTATTTATTTAATTTTATTTATTCGATAGTTTTAGTTTAGTTTAGAGGATGGGACAGCTGAGATGGACCAATAGGTCCCTTGTTGTCCCAAAACATTATGTTATATTTTATGTTAATTTACTTTAAGAAATTACATAATTGAAAAATGTTATTGTTCAAGACGTGTAATTACGTCTCTTGTATTAATCTACTTTGATTTATAATATATTTTTCATATCCAGGGAGTTCAGAACAGGAAATAGGGCTGTGGAGTGGAGATCACCAGAGCTTGAGCACTTGGACTTGGGAAGATTTTAGCAACTACGTCAGACAGAAGTTAGACACTATAAACACCAATCTTACAGATTCAGTGTTGGATTTTTACATAACAAACACATCTACGCCACAAAAGCAGTTCTACACAATGGTAAAATTTTATAATTATTCAAAGCGTTCAAAATAGCTACGTAATGATAAGATAAATATGGGAAGTTAGTTTCCATCACTCACAACGTTATACCAGATTAACCGAGCATTATAATATGTAAGGTCTCAATAGAATTAAAAACTTCCCAAACTTAAATACAGTAAGACAGAACACATGGGAACGATCAGAGTTGGTCATTATTATACCATAATTCATAAATAAGAGATAGAAGTTCTTTTGACATTATACTAACATTATTCTAAAACTATTCTAGTGTAGAACTATCGCAAAAGTCATTAATTATTTTAAGCCTTTTTTTTAATTCTATGTTGTTCCACAAAAGTTTATTCGTATTTTGATCTTTCTTGTTAATTTTGATACTACTCAAACTATGAGTGTAATTACTTTTCTATAGAACAATTCTCCTATAAGTTAATTTGCTGGAGAACAAATTCTTAAGTGAGTGTAGTTAAGTTTCTAGAGAACAAACTTTCCTACAAGTTATTTTTTTATAAAAATATACTTCTACAACAGTAACTACCTTTCTATAGAACAAATTACTCATTGAATGTGCTATATTTCTATAGAACAAACTCTTCTATGAGTGTACTTATTTTCTATCGAAAAAACTTTTCTATAAGTATAGTTATCTTCCTATAGAATAAACTCTTCTATTAGCCAAGTTAATTTTTATAGAATATAATTTCCTATGAATTTTGTTATTTTTCTTTAGAACAAACTCTTCTATGAGATTAGTTATCTTTCTATAGAGTAAATTCTAAGGTAAGTGTAGTTGTTTTTAATGAAGTTTTACTCCTCTTTTCACCTTCTTTATGGAAACAGTTTCTCCTGTAGCATCAATAAATATACTCGTATTTCTATATAGGTCTCAGATGTTCGAAGTGTCTGTCCTATTCAGCATCTGACCCAAACAATAGCTGGCGTACTAGAATCCAATGTGTATTCCTATATTGTTAACTATGTGCCCAGTAATGATATCCAACTTGCTAATTCAACTATTCCCAGACTCGCCTTCAGTGGATTGGACATTGTCGCTATTTTTGATCTATTGGATAACTACCTAATAGAGCCCAGTGAACAGGATATCCAATTTCAAAGGATCCTCCAGGAACTGTTCTACACCTTTGTGCATACTGGGAAACCTTTCATGGGATATACATCTTTGAAGGAAACACCCTACATTAATTTTCTTGGCAACAAAGTTGATATGAGGTTGGCACCTTACGAAAATTGTCACGTGTGGAAGAACTTGCTGAAGTTTGGAAGAATGAATTAAACAGAATTGTATTCTATATTTTAAATGTCGTAAGAAAGAAATATCTGGATTTCTTGATATTCTGAATTTTTGACTGTATCATTAATCTAAGTTATTGGTATAATGCAATTTTTTAAAAAAAATGAAACTACCTAACATTACTTCTAAATTTAGTCGTTTTTAGCTAAAACGAAAAATTCTTTATTCAAATATTATATTGCACAGATTTCTAACCTAGAAAGAAGCTTACGTTCAAACTGAAAAAAAGAAAAATCCAGACGAAACAATAAAAGAAAATTGAGCCTAACAGTAACCCTTACCCCAAATAATACGAAGTTATCAATTAGATTTGTTTTCAGTAAGTAAGGTACACTCTGCCCTTTCGCTAATGTTGCTTTCATTAACAGTATTGGTTAATATGTATAATATACATATTTTTAATATTTTATATTTTCCTGTTATAGAGGTTATCTGCATTGTTAGCTTAGTATATCGATTTGAGACTGTAAACCTTCTAGGCTGGCCAAACTTTATGAGGTATTATTGGGTTTACGGCAGAAAATACAATTAATTGAGAGGGTATCCAACTGACGAAACAATGCATTCTAATCTTCACAAGTAAGCACTTAAGAACAGTATATTCAGTGAACCCATTAGCCGGTTGATTTTTTATTTTGATCTAACTAAATAGCTTTTTCTGATAGGAGGGTTAAAATATTAAATTTTGTTTGTTATTCTTCTAGCTTCAGAAATTATTATTATGTACGATAGGGGCTAAGTACTGTTCGGTAATCCTTAACTTCAGTGGTTAATGGTATGGCAAAGTTTTAAGTTTGACCCAATATTCTGCTTGCCACATAACATTAACGATTTCAATTATGAAATAACGGGTAGATTTTAGATTCCTCCTTGCATAAGCTCATTCACTGATGATGAAGGAAGTCCCAATTTTCTACCTGTAAATGGGTGTTTTTTATCATTACAAATTTCTGCTGGAAATATTCATGAAACTTCAAGAGGCAATCGTTAAAACAAATGTCAGCGTTTTTGATATTATAAAAACTGTACATTTAAAGCAACAGACAGCATCACTTGTAGTCAGGGGCAAAATTCTCAAAAAAGTAGAGGTAAACACAAAACTACAATCAATGAATAAATACTTTCTGACGAAACAATGGAACGCTCGCGCATCCGAAAAAGCAGCTCAAATATGTCCTGGTACTAGTACCGCCTTAAAAAAAAAGTTCGGGTACACAGTACCGGTGAGTACCGGCAGAATTTTACTCCTGCTTGTAGTTTTTTACCATTATTAAAACCTTACCGTTAAAACAAATCAGTTTTATTTGTTGTAACATTTTTACCGTTAAGAAAACCTTACAGTTATTTGTTTATTTTTACCATTATGAAAATTTTACCTAAAAAACAAAACTCAGCGTCATTTGTTTTTGTTTTTTTACTGTTATAAAAACCTTACCGTTAAAAGAAAAGTGTTATCTTTCAGTTTGTATTATAATGAAAACCTTACCGTTAAAACAAAAGTATCATCTATTTACTTTGTATCATATTGAAAACATTACCTTTAAAACAAAAGTGTTATCTTTCAGTTTGTATTATAATGAAAACCTTACCGTTAAAACAAAAGTATTATCTATTTACTTTGTATCATATTGAAAACATTACCGTTAAAACAAAAGTGTTATCTTTCAGTTTGTATTATAATGAAAACCTTACCGTTAAAACAAATGTGAGGGTCATTTGCTATTTTTTTTTATCGTTATGAAAACCTTACCGTTAAAACAATATAGTGTTACTTGTTATGTTATTATCATTATGAAAACCTTACTGGCTATCTCTGACTAAACTTAAACCTTTTCTCTAAACCTGCATCAGTTTGATAAAGGTGGTAAAAGTATCGAGTAAAAATATAACACGGCGAAGAGATCGTTAATAACTGACTATACTTGTTTTTAGGAAATAAATCAACAGTTTCACTTAGAAAACTATAAGCAGTTTGATCTCTAAAGCCTTATAGTAATTCAGTGCTGGATTTATGATTTTAAATTTCATAAATTACTTATCACTAACGATCTTTAATTGATTCAAGGAATAAGCTTTCTTTGACTTAATAAAAAAAATTCTGGCAAAAATGTAACTCATTTATTCTCTCTTTTATGAGGTGAGTCTAAAGAAACACAGAATTTTGTAGTCCAGTTTGTTATTGCAAATCAGACATTTTCGGAGTTGGATTTTCTTGTTATCCATTTAGAATACCCCTGACGTTTGTTCAGAGCATCTCAGTTATACATAACAAATCATGTTCCTTTATCCTATTGGGCGAGGAAATTCATATACGGTTTAATGTGTCGTATTATCCGATGACATATCGTTCAGCTTAGACTTCACTAAAATGAATAGCTAAAAAATAAATCGTTATTTATAATCCATTAATTTCTATAGAAGCATCCATGAGCCCAACTCCCACAAGATGGTCCCTTACTTTTGAGGAGCAAGGAGAAGAATCAGTCCTGATGAGTAAAACAAATCAGAGATATAAAACAAAGATAGTTGTAAATATAGGCAAGTCTTTTGACATCGAATGAAAAAGTTGTTGCTCATCGTTTCTCAAAATGATTGAAACCAGTAACAAGAAACACTTACTATAATATATTTTATAGACAGTCTGATCATGATAGTACACTGTTATTTGTTTAGAATTAAATAAAATAAGGTAAGTAAGTTATGTAGTGTACCTAACTTACTGCTAGAACCATTTCGTACAATTACTGTAAATCTCCCAACATTTTCACAATAGGACATATTTTAACAGATAAAACACACTGTAAATCTCCCAATATTTTCACAATAGGACATATTTTAACAGATAAAACACCGAAAGAAATGTAGCATCCAGACTTACTCCTACTCGTGGCTTTATTAATCAAACCAACTTTCCCTCTACTCCTGGTTTTTCTTATCTAACCAGATCACACCTTACTCGCGATTTTACAATCCTTGCCAGATTTACCGATACTTGTGGTTTTACTAACCTAACTAGATTTATCCCTACTCGTGTTTTCATTATGTAAACCAAATATACCTTTACGCATGTGTTTCGTAACAAAACCAGATTTATCTTTATTCGTGTTGATGACCATAATGAGTCTTGGCTTTACCCGTGTTTTTCTTCAACATTAACATTAAACCTCTTTTTTTTTTTTAAACAAAATCTTTATGATGATTATTATTTTGACTAACAGTGTTTTCTGTACATTATATAAGTTCGGTATACGTTGCTTAAAGAAAACATTAATAAACTTATTATGTATAATAACATGAAAAATAATCAATGTGAATGTAACCCATGACCTGCGAAGCGATCATTCACTGACATTCTTCTGACTAACTTCTATCTGTTATAGTAAGACACTGTATATTACGACGAAGTTTTGTTGGTTTAAGTGTTTGTAATGTTAATTTTATTCTATTATAGCAATATTAAAACATTACATTTAAGCCGTCTCCAGCCATCATTACTTAATTAGTTTTAGAAAAAATTATTTAATTTTCTTTTCTTACCAAAATGGTCAATTCTGACGACAAGAAAGACCAAGCAGGTCTATCCTCTGATTTGCCACGATTTCACGGACTTACATTGGATCCATCAGTAGCTTGGACAAAACCTTGTGAGGTGGACCACAGCCTACGTGACATGTTAGTATATTCTAAGATTTACCCCACCAGTGAATAAGACTGGTTTCGGGATTTTCTACCCTCACAGTAAATCTGGACAAGATCTTATAATGATAAATAGCAGCCCAAGTAGGATGCTAGCCAACCCACATTAGTAACTCTGGACACGATAATATAATGATGAGAAGCAACTCAAGTATGATGCTGGCCAACCATCACCAGTAACTCTAGACATGATCTTATAATGATAAACAGCAGCCCAAGTGATGCTAGCCAACCCTCATCAGCTACTCTGGACAAGATCTGACAGTGATGAACAACAGCCTAAGTGTTATGCTAGCCAACCCTTATCAGCAACTCTGGACAATAGCTTGTTGTGATGAACTATAGCCTACATGGGTGGTGTACAAGTTATCCTTTACTCATAGCCTGTATTCTTCGAGGTGTTTGAAGAATGAATAACATTATTGTTTATTTTTTAACATTGAAGCTATTGGCTTGTTTTATACCATTCACTACCGGTGAGGTCCACATATTGCAGAATATTGAGTAATTTTGTGTATTTGCCTATTACAACACCCATTATAAAGAATTGGCCAAAACGTAGCCTAAAATAATTCATATTCTATGTAAATTGCATAGTGGATCTCAGCAATAATTAATGGGACTCTTTGCAATATGGTTGGTATTTTCGTTTAAGTTTGTTGTGGCTCGTACGTTGTTATGGGCCCTCGAAGTAACAATGTCATGGACACTCAAGCAATTTTTTTTCATAACCGATTAGGTCATGAGCCGTCGCTAATAATAATCTTATGTCGATTGAAATAGTTTCAGCTATCAGTGTTAATTTCTACGAACAACCTAGTTTCATGGTATGCGTAATTGAAAGACATATTGTGAACTATGACTATTGTGACTATGTACGTTTACTGCTGATAACATACATTTCTTTTTGGTTTATTCAAATATAGTACTGTTATAGATTGAAGCTTAGGAACATACAATATGTAAAATATTCGACACCGCGATCTGATAACTTACTTAAAAAATAAAAATAATTTCCAGTTTAAAATCGTGCATGTATATTAACTATGAAGTAATGAGAAGTTTGAAGTAGTCCCACTAGATGGCACTATTATTTTATTTGTGATTATATTGTTGTTTTCTTAATGCAATGCTATACTATGGGCTATCTACATTTTGTCCACCGGGCGGAATCGGGCTATTGATTTTAATATTGTAAGTTCGTCAATTCACTGCTGACCAACCGGATAAAGAATTTGCTAGGATGCTTTTTAATAAAAGATACGTGGAATCTAAATTGTACTTTAGTAAACTTTTACTTGATTTTCACTAATTATATTATCTTGAAAGGAAAGTATTAGTTTTATTTTGGCAGTCTAACAGAATCAAGTTTCACACCATTATACAAGAAGGTGTTCTAAAGTCACTGAGTGATGTAAGAAATGTTCAGTACAAAAACGTTGATTCATCGCTAAGGAAGTGTTATATATAAACACGTGGTTTATATGAAATGGATCACTTCGAAACTGTAGTTAACAGTATTTTTTCTTTAACAGAAAGAAATAATTGGTGCAATAAAGAAGCTACTAACACGAATTGTTGATAATTAAGCTATTATTATTATACAGTCGCTATAAGCCCTTCATGAAGAAAAGTCCATTTTACGAAAATGCTCCGGTTATCGCATATCCATTGAGTAATATCCATTTTATTCGAATCCCATATATCAATGAGTAAGATCCGTTTTATTTGAATCCCGTATATACAACGAGTAAGATCCGTTTTATTTCTATCCCGTGTATCCATTGAGTAATATCCATTTTATTCGAATCCCATATATCCAATGAGTAAGATCCGTTTCATTTGAATCCCGTATATACAACGAGTAAGATCCGTTTTATTTCTATCCCGTGTATCCATTGAGTAATATCCATTTTATTCGAATCCCATATATCCAATGAGTAAGATCCGTTTTATTTGAATCCCGTATATACGACGAGTAAGATCCGTTTTATTTCTATCCCGTGTATCCATTGAGTAATATCCGTTTTATTCGTATTCCGTATATCCAATGAGTAAAATACATTTTATTCGAATCCCATATATCTAATGAGTAAGATCCGTTTTATTCGAATCACGTATCTCCAACGAGTAAGATCCGTTTGATTGTGAAGCAGAATATTTTACACTATGAGCAGTTAGATAATATGGCAGAAAATATTTCCTTTTAGAATAAAGAAACAATATAGTTATTATTTAATAATTATGATCAACTTGAAAATACACAATATTGCGCTTACTCTATTTCTATAGATTTAAATGACTTGTTTTAGATACCTTTGTAATTTGATATTGAACATTCTCAAACATATTTAATTAAACATAAAAACCGACAAATGCAGTTTTTAATATAACATAGCAGCTGTTTCATTACAAAACTTTTCATTGTTCAAAAAAATCTGCTTGTTTGGTAAGAAACATATACCAGTAAAAGTGGTTTCATAATTAAAATCTTATTTTTGTTTGTGTCACAATTGGATGTACTATAATAATTATTATCCATAATATTCAACATAATATTCAGTAATATTCAACTTTTAATGATAGAAATCTGAGATATTTATTATGATTATAGTCTGACGTTTAACTGTCATATGGAATTGAATAAACTCGTTGCTATGAAGTAGACAAGTGGATTCTAATCTTAAAACAAGCTTAACTACCATAAGGAATCGTTAGTAATAAACATGTTGTTAAGAAAGGGGCAAGAGGGTTCTAGTTAAAGAAACAAAGGTTAACTATTAATGGTTGGAGACGGCTTGAATGGGTAATGAAGAAAAACTTTAATATAAGTGATGATGACAAAACCTTGTCGAAACAAAGGTTAACTATTAATGGTTGGAGACGGCTTGAATGGGTAATGAAGAAAAACTTTAATATAAGTGATGATGACAAAACCTTGTCGAAACGTTGTACACTTGCTGTTATGTTAAACTTATATTAAAGTTTTCTTCATTACCCATTCAAGCCG
>NW_013666256.1:196371-200866 GCF_000517525.1 Limulus polyphemus
AAAACTTTAATATAAGTGATGATGACAAACCTTGTCGAAACAAAGGTTAACTATTAATGGTTGGAGACGGCTTGAATGGGTAATGAAGAAAAACTTTAATATAAGTGATGATGACAAAACCTTGTCGAAACAAAGGTTAACTATTAATGGTTGGAGACGGCTTGAATGGGTAATGAAGAAAAACTTTAATATAAGTGATGATGACAAAACCTTGTCGAAACGTTGTACACTTGCTGTTATGTTAAACTTATATTAAAGTTTTCTTCATTACCCATTCAAGCCGTCTCCAATCATTATTAGTCTCAAAGTGGGTACCTCGTCATCGAAAAAGGTTAACTATCATAAGAATCGTTACTAATATACACGTTGTTATGAAACAGACAAGTGGGTTCTAGTCTGTAAAAAAGTTTAACTATCATACGGAATTGTTATTAATAAATACGTTGTTATGAAATAGATTATAGTCTAAAAACATAAATAGTTTAATAACTATGATATGGAATCTTCATTAATAAACACGTTGTTCTGAATAGATCATTGAATGATAGTCTAGAAACGAACATAATTTACCTATACAAGGAAATGTATAATAAGAACAACACCGTTATGAACAGATCACTGGATCGTAATCTAAGAAAGCAAATCACTTGAATATAAGAGGAAAGTGTGATTTGATTGTTGACTCTCTCTTTAATTTAATTTTCTCTGAAACTTTCACTATACACATCAATAACGTTCTAATTAAGTGTTGTAACACATTAAATATTATTTCATGTAGACAGATTTTGAAGAGACGATGGTTGGTCAAAGTGATGTATTTCGACTTCCAGTGATAAGGAAATCTTTTGGAACTCTCTATAAAATGTAAAGAAATAGGAGATGAAGAAGAAGGCCAGTAACCATTCAGCTGCGATGCTTACTCTTTTTCCTGTTGTTTGCTGCAGAAAAAAAAAATATGAGTGAGACCTTATTAACTTTTATATATAAAAAAGAAAATATACAGTTAGTGTGAAACAATAATACTCTGACTTGTTTTAATTTAAAAACTCTGCAGTGCAAGTATAAAATTCTGAAGACTTGTAAGCATAAAACTGGGGTATTGCAAGTATAAAACTGAGGTGGTGTAAGTGCAGAATTCTAAGTTGTTGTAAGTATAAAACTCTGAGGTGTTATAAGTATAAAACTGAGGTGCTGTAAGTGCAAAACTCTGAGGTGCTGTAAGTACAAAACTCTGAGGTGATGTAAGTATAAAACTATGAGTTATTGTAAGTATAAAACTCTGAGGTGTTGAAGTATAAAATTGAGGTGTTGTAATTATAAAACTCTGAGGTGTAAGTATAAAACTCTGAAGAGTTATAAGTATAAAACTGAGGTGTTGTAAGTATAAAACTTTGAGGTGTTTAAAATATTAAGATGTGGTAAATTTAAAACTATGAAATGTTGTAAGTATAAAACTTTAGGGAGTTGTAAGTATGAAAGTCTGAGGTGTTGTAGCTGTAAACTCTGAGATTTTGTAAGTATAAAACTGAATTGTTTTAAATAGAGAAATCTAAGGTCTTACAAGGAAAAAATATGAATTTTTGTAAAAATAAAGTTCTAATTTTTTTTTAAAGTATAAAACTGAATTTTATAATTGTAGAACTCTAAGAACTTGTAAGTATGAAAGTCGAAACTGTTGTAAGTAAGAAAACCTTGAGATATAATTTTTGAATTGCTCCGAGCAGTAGATATTATATAACTTAGTAATAAAAACAAATATGTATATAAATTTCCCAAGCTCTTGACTGTGCTTGGCTTTTTATACAAAACATTTAGTGTGCCGTTATTTTCATGATATCTATGCCATATAATTTATTTAGTTTATATAATCGCACTCTATCAGCTACTAATTGAGAAGGGGTTAATTGGTTGTCAAATACTATATCATGGATGGATGTTTAGTTGTATACTCACTTCTCCATTTTCTGTTCCATTTTTGTTTGTATCATCTACCCAAGTCTGGTTTTCCACTGGCACAGCAGACATCACTTAACAGACAGCTAAAGATTTACACGTTTTGTATAATGATTTAAATTCAATTTATATTTAGAAATGTACATAACTTATATTGTTATTTAACAATTGCAAAACTCCCGCCTATTCTCTAAAGTTGTAGAAGATTCTCGAGTGTGAGAATCAACAATATATGTGTATAGTAAACGCTAGTGTTGTGTGTCAGTATTGTTGCGTAAGCTGAAGTTTCGAGAAACAGTATCTACTAGACCACCGTGACTCGTTGGGTCGCCCACTATTCGGAGGTTATGAAGAATTCAAGCTAATTTCAATATTGCCATGAAATGAAGGTTTATTTGAGATAATTTAATTAAATATTTCAATCCATCCGTGTTATTCATAATTAAAAAAAAAGATATTTGATTGTTGATCGGGGGTAAAAGAAAGACCATTTCATTTTTCAAAAAAGTGAAGCAAGAAGTTTCGTAAAGAGCGCGAATGGTAATGTGATGTAAAATTACTCATGCTAGAAATTTTCATAAAAGTGACCCGAAAAACGGCGCTAACTCGGTAAACCGTGGCCCGAATTTAACGAAACTTGTTTTATTCTCTTTCTATTCTCATTTCAGGGGTACCGTATTTTTTTTTTTACAAATATGACTCTATTGTGCACCGTTTTTGCTGTAATTGATTACAGACAAGCAAACAAACAATCTCAGAGTAGTATATAGATTATTGGTTTTCTATAGTTGGTGTGCTATAAACTTCGGAAGCGATAACTGTGATTATTATAATGCTTATTAATCGGGACACTTTAAATATTTGACCAGGAACATTTATAAATTTCGAACATTACAAACCATTCAACTTCAGTGAATTCACATTGGACATTTGATTATGTCTGATTATCAAGATTTTCTTGAATCACCCTCCCTCGAACAACTAGAAAGATATAACAAAAATTAATTGCTCGAAATTGCTAAAGTTTTAGAACTTGGGGTTGACTGATAAAGATAAGTTAGATATCCAGCTAAAACTAAAACAACTCGAGCTTGAACAAGCTCGTATCGAAGCCGAGAAAGAACAAGCTCGTATCAAAGCAGAGAAATAACAAGCTCGAATCGAAGATGAAAGAGAAAATAAACTTCTCGACGCCGAAAAAAGCACGCATTGAAGCCGAAAAAGAAATTAAGCTAAAATAAATTGAAATTAGACTCAACTCCGATCGACCAAGGTAAAATGACAACTTTGAAGTTAATTGATATGTTAAAGTTCCACCATTTAATGAAAATGAAGTTGATAAATATTTCTAACATTTTGATAAGATTGCCCAAACCATGGAATGGCCCACTGAAAAAATGGTCGTTATTATCACAAAGTGTCTTAACTGGTAAAGCACAAGAAGCTTATGCCGCTCTCTCTAGAAGATTGCACGAATTGTGATAAGGTTAAAGCAGCTATTCTCAAACAATACGAGTTGGTACTGGAGGCTTTTCGCCAAAAGTTTCAAGATTATCGCAAACAAGATAATCAAACTTATATGGAATTTGCCCACGAAAAAGGAAGTTTATTTTGATCAATGCTGTAATTATATGCATATCTGCAACAGTTTCGACAAACTAAGACAATTATGTTTAATTGGGGAATTTAAACGTTATGCATGTGGCGACCTCAAAACTTACGTAGATGAAAAGAAAGTTGAAACGCTACAGGAAACAGCCGCTTTTTCTGATGACTACACTTTAACACATAAAACCATTTTTCATAAAAAGAAATTCCTACCATCTCAATAAAAAACCTGTATCTGTTTAATCCACTAAAGTTGAGGATACTTTTAAAAAATCCAGCTCCTCTAGTTCGAAATCTTCTGACAGTCAGTATAAAACTTCATCAAAACCATCAAGGCCTGTCTGCCATTTTTGTAAAGAACCTGGTCATGGTACGTCCAATTGTTGGTGTTTGAAAAACAAAAAAGAACAGGAGGCAACACCCAGTGCGTTTGTGTCCACATAGGGACGTAGTTTCACCAGATCACTTGGTGTTGTTGATTTGGCCATTGATATAAAGTTTGTTTGTTTGTTTTCGAATTTCGCGCAAAGCTACACGAGGGCTATCTGCGCTAGCCGTTCCTAATCTAGCAGTGTAAGACTAGAGGGAAGGCAGCTAGTCATCACCACCCACCGCCAACTCTTGGGCTACTCTTTTACCCACGAATAGTGGGATTGAGCGTCACATTAGAAAGCCCCCACGGCTGAAAGGGCGAGCATGTTTGGTGTGACAGGGATTCGAACCCGCGACCCTCAGATTGCTAGTCGAGTGCCTTAACCACCTGGCCATGCCGGGCCTTTGATATAAAGGCTGATGTAATCAGGGAGGAATTTAGACCTTTAGTGTTTGTTGGTTCTGTGTCTTTGGCAAATGACACTGCTAATCCCATATCCATACGTATTCTACGTGATGCTGATTGAGTCGCACCAGCATCACGTATTCTACGTGATGCTGA
>NW_013666256.1:200876-209469 GCF_000517525.1 Limulus polyphemus
GGGAAGTAGTTATTCAAATCGTTGTTCCCAAAGCATATGATTCTGAAATATTGAAAGGCCATGGAAGGTCATTTAAGTGTCAACAAGAGATATTTCATTATGAGTAATTTCATTTGGCCAAAAATTAAGCAATATGTTTCTTAGTTTTGTAAAACTTGTCATACCTGTCAGTTGGTTGGAAAACCTAACCAGAAAATTCCTGTTGCTCCTTTCAAACCTATCCCAGCTTTCGAAGAACCATTCAGTGATTGTTGATTGTGTTGGGCCTTTACCAAAAACTCGATCGGGGAATCAGTATTTGTTAACTATCATGTGTGCATCCATTCGATTCCCTGAAGCTATCCTTTTGATAAACATTTCACCCCAAAACTTTCTATGGCTTTGATTAATTTCTTTATTTTTGTTGGCTTGGATAAAGAAATTCAGTCTGATCATGGATTAAATTTTATGTCAGGGTTGTTTCAACAAGTTGTTTATCAGCTCAATGCTAAACAGATCAAATCTAGTGTATACCATTAAGAATCGCAAGGTGCTCTTGAGAGATTCCATTCTACTTTGATAAATATGATGGGGACTTACTGTCTCGATAACGAAAATGATTAGGATAAAGGAGTTAATTTATTATTCGTGAGTCAGTTGAGGAGTCGTTAGGGTTTAGCCCGTTTGAGTTGGTGTTTGGCCATTCAGTGCGTGGTTCTTTGAAGTTTCTGAAGGAACAATGGTTGGAAGATGATTCGAAAGAAATGCACTTGTTGGATTACGTTTTCAAGTTTAGGTCAAGAGTACAGACTCTTGGGTGCTTGTGAATTAACTCGAGAAAATTTGTTTACGACCGTAAAACTGAAGAGTGTAAGTTCCATCCTGGTGACATGGTCTCAGTATTGTTACCCACTATGGGACATACACTCAAAACTCGTTATCATGGTCCCTATGAGGTTGTTCGGAATGTTAATGATACAGACTGTATTGTGAAAACACCTGATCGTCGAAATGCTACCCAGCTGTGTCATATTAATATGTTGAAGCCCTATCACGTCCGAGATGCATCCGAAAATATTTTAGCCATTGAGTGTTCTCCTGATACTGATGACAGTTGCTTGGATTCGGACCCCGTAAATTTGAAAATATTGGAGATGAATGCAACATCAAACTGAGTAATACTGACATTCTGGCCACTCTTGATTCCAAACTCGATCATTTGCCTCCTGAAGAGAAAAATCAACTTGCTAGTTTATTGACTGAATTCGAATGTATATTTTCGGACGTTCCCAATCAAACCAATATCGCTGTTCATGATGTAGATATAGGTGACGCTTCTCCAGTGAAACAAGATCCCTATCGTGTGAATCCAATCAAGTCCGATCAAATGCGTAAAGAAATATGTTATATGCTGGAAAACGGCATTAAAGAGTCCAGCAAAAGTGATTGATCTTCATCTTGTGTACTGGTTCCTAAATCTGATGTTCGGTTAGATTCTGTACAGACTTTCGCAAAGTAAATGATTTGACAAAGATAGATTCCTATCCCATTCCAAGAATGAAAGATTGTATTGATAAAATTGGAAAAGCCAGATATATCCCGAAGTGTGACTTCCTAAAGAGATATTGGGCTGTTCCTCTAACTAACAGGGTAAAAGAAATCTCTGCTTTTGTTACTCCTGACGGATTATATCAGTACAATGTAATGCCTTTTGGGATGATAAATTCTCAAGCAACTTTTCACCGAATGATGAATCAATGCCTCAACAATTTTTCAGATGTTGGAATTTACGTTGATGGTATTGTGATTTCTAATGACACGTGAGAAGAACATTTATGTGTATTACGCGATGTTTTTGAGAGGCTTAAGAAAGCCAATCTCACTGTAAATTTGGCAAAAAGTGACTTCTGTAAAGCCAAAGTTGTTTACTTAGATCATATAGTAGGCTATGGCCAAATTTCTCCAATTCAAGCCCAAATTGATTTTAATGTCATTTATCCAACTACTACCAACAAGAAAAGTTTGATGAGATTTTTGGGAACGGCTGGTTATTACAGGAAGTTTTGTAAAAATTTTGCTGCCATCACTGTACCATTAACAAACCTTTTGAAAAAAATCAATAGTTCAAATGATTTGAAACGTGTCAATCTGCTTTTGAAAAGGTCAAATCTTTGTTGTGCTCTTACCATGTATTGATGGTACGTGACTTTGATAAGCCTTTCGCATTAGCTGTTGATGCCAGCGATTGTGGTGCATCAGCAGTTCATTGAGAACCCAAAGCTTTATTCAGGAAAGATTGGACATGATACAACGTGGTTAGAAAACATAGGTAAATCGCTTTTATCACGAATTACCATTGCTATTACTTCTACTAGTTTATCGTTATGAGTTTGTTTGTTTGTTTGAAATTAAGCACAAAGCTACACAATGGGCTATCTGTGCTCTGCCAACCACGGGTATCGAAACCCGGTTTCTGGCGTTGTAAGTCCGCAGACATACCGCTGTGCCACTGGGGGACATCGTTATGAGAGTAATGATTTAGAAAAATGTGTATGAGTATGTAGGATACCTACAGGAATGAATGGTAGGTAGAACAGATAATACTTGCAAGAACCTAATTTAAAATAACATATTGAACACCTTCTGTGAAAGGTTTTGAAACACGTAACATGATGAAACTTTCATGAATAAAATTCATGATTCTTAATGTGCTTCTGATTAACGATATAATCGTTTTAAATAATCTTTATGATCACCCTATATATATATATACAATATAAATGCTTTGTTTGTTGATATATTTAGCAGTAAAAACCTGACTAGAAGATTGATAAATTGCAGCTTCGAAACGAGTAATTATTTTTACTGAAGTTAAACTATCATTATTATTCTAAGGGTGTTAAAATACACATCTAGAATTTCCCCTTCGGATGTCCCAACAACAAACCTTTATTCTTCATAAAAACAATAAATAAATAAAATTATTGTACTCAATAAAACACAGATTAACATTTCACCAAAGGTAACATGTCGCATGATTTTCTTCTGCCTTTATCCCCAAGAGGCTCAGCGGAAAACCTAAAGTTTTATAACGCTAAAGACCGGGTTTCGATACAACACAGATAGCCCATTGTGTCGCTTTTTGCTTAGTTACAACAAACAAGATCTTCTTTCCAGATCTGGTCCATGAAACTTTAGAAACTTATTAAACAGCATTAGAAAGGATACTGGTTATTAAAGACACTAAAGCCAGAACTCCACAAGCAAGCCGGACGTAGAAAAGCGTTAACCCATGGTGTCTTGGATACATCAAGTAAGTTACAATGGTCTGTAGGAGGGTGTAGATCACTCCCACTATGAAGAGCATGAATGCACCAATCGTGTGAGGAAGAAGAATATGCTTTTTCTAGAAAACAAGAAACAATAAATAACATCAAATGTATATAGAAATAAAAACAAACTTGTTTTAAGTTCTGAACAAACGTAAAAATACTAAGCCAATATGTTGATGAAGGGTATATAAATAGCAGACAGATATGCAGATATTTTTATTTTGTATAAGCTCTAGAGCTCGACATATTGATTAAAATTTTAAGAAAGTGTTTAATTAATAAGAAAAAAACTTTGTAACTTAATTACCTGAATAATAATATTTAAATATATAACAATCATATCCATTTATACATATCACGTTAAAAGAAAATGTTAAATGTTAAACTCTTTTCAACATGTTCTCACTTCTAATTTGAGCTGATATACAGATACATTTAGGTAAAATTGTTTTTGAAACAAGCAACTTAGTAAATTGTTATGTCCGAACATTGTCTCTATTACGTCTGGGACAATCACTATTTTAAATATGAGTACAATTATTAATCCAGAATGCTCTGATGGTTAGAGCACTCGACTCACAATCTTCGGGTCGCGAGTTCGAATCCCATCATCGAACATGCTTGCCCTTTCAACAATAGGGTCTTTATAATGTGACGGCCAATCCCGCTATTAGTTGATCAAAGACTAGCCCAAGAGCTGGCGGTAGGTGGTTTTAGCTAGCTGCCTTCCGTCTGGTCTATCGCTGTAAAATTAGGGACGGCTAGCGCAGATAGCCCTTGAGTAGCTTTGTACGAAATTCAGCAAATAAACAAACCACAATAAAAAAGTAGAGAATCATAAAGTACTGGCCGCTGGAAATCATTTATAAGTTAACGAGGTATAAATAGCTTTCAAAATAAGAGCGGGAACATAAGTTCTGTAAGAAAATTTGAGTAACTATCTCTTATGACTGAAACATAAGCAGTTCTAGCGGGAAGTTTAGACAACAAAAAGTGCTGGTTACCTCTTTTACTAAATTAGTTTCTTATTAATAATATTCAAGGGGAGAGGCACTTAGGACTAGACTTATCATGTATGACGTAGCTCTCTAAGTTGCTAATATCAAAAGCATACCAATCAATGGAGCGCAGACTGACTTATGAAAATATAGCTTTTCTTCTTCTTCTTCTTTTAAGTATGTTGGGATTAACGGGATTTATCAGCCCATTGAGGCTGATAAAACAGTCGACTTCCTTGATTATTTCATAAACTAAGTTAAAAAAAAGAAACTCCCCAAGAAGGGAGTGCGAGATTTAACCATCTAAAACGCCCTCTAGGTACTCCTGTGCATAAAAAGGGTAAAACGTACTGGATATTCGACCTACAGACATTGTTAAATTCGTCTAGAGTGATTTATTTTCTTAAGATAAATTTGGCCACTTCGAGAAATAAACATATTTCGATCTAAATTTTTTGTTTTTACTGCAGATATTTTGATAGGAATTCCTATAATTGTATTTACTTTATTAAGGGTTTCGACTATGCTCCCAACGACGTTTTTTAAACCACTCAGTTTAGCTCCCAAACCAAAATGTCTTGGTGGTTAGGACCCTTGGCTCGCAATCTGTGGGTCGCGAATTTGAATCCCTTCCCTTAACATACTCGCTAGTTGAGCCTTTTAATATGACGGTCAATCGCACTTTTCGTTAGCAAAGAGTAGCCCAAGAGTTATGAGTGGGTGATGTTGACAAGCTGTCTCACCTCAAGTCTACCACTTCTAATTTAGGGATGGCTAGAAGAAATAGCTAGAACAAATTACCGAACAAGAAAACAAACCAAAAGCATGGGACGTGGGCGAGTCACAACAGATTTAGGTTAGTTTCAGTTATGCCTAATATATATCTATCAGAATTAAAGCCAAAAATATTATTAGTTTAAATTTTCAGATAACTAACTTCACGTTTGGCTATTTCACGCTGGATTATTAGCATTTGAAAGTATCAGAAAATTTTAACACAAATATTTAGGGAATCCTAACTAAGTTCTAGGTTTCATACATAATAATACATTTAACAAACGATTATTTAAAATGTAACACGCTTCACCAACACATTTAGAACCTTGGAGGAGCTTAACATCAAAATTCCATTTGGGGCTGTATACCGAACACAAAATTAATCTAAATAAGTCAGAAATACAAAAACTCACGTGACTCACTAAGGACATTTAACATCAAAATTCCAATATATTGTGTATTTAGGTGTTGTATACTGACGTAACTAATAATAATCGGAAATACAGAAACTCACTGAAATTTTTTAACGTCAAAATTCGAGTACAGCGGACAGATAGGGACTGATTAATGAGCATACATGTAATGGCAGAGTGGTATTCTCAGAGTAAACTGGTTTCCGTACAAGTATTAGATAGGTCAGTTTTTAGAAAGGGAGATTCATGCAGGATAATTACAGAGTAAATCTGAATTTAACTAAATGATCGAGTTTAACTTAAGAAAATGAAAAGACTGGACACGTGATGTAAAGTATACAACAATCTTTAGTCTAAATGAAAAGCAAAAACAAACTTGTATAGACATTGGGAAGCTGCCTTTCTATTGAATCATTGAATCATTTACCAGTTATTATCCTTTAAGAGTTATTATCCCAGGAGTTTGCAGGGAAGTTAGATGAGGTGCATTGCATCAAGCATCTTATTGCCTGGCAGCTTCAGAGGCCAGAGTTGATGCTCAGAAGAGTGCATGGCTTCTGGAAACTACCTACCTAATAGCTTACCCATTATATGGGATTCTCCACTCCAGTGTGAACTGCAAGTCCACAAGGAAGAGATCCATCATGAAACCACGAGAGCCCATTATGAAAGCAAAGGAGACCTCTCCTTTAGTGCGTGACAGAGAAAGTGACGAAGGGCTGAGCCATGCCCTGGAATATTCCAGACATATCACTCTCTGGAATGAGCAGATTTGGGCATTTAATGTTTGATCAAGTGGTTAGTGAGAATGGGCAGCTACAATGGTTGGCCCAGACTTGCATGCTGACTTCCTGATTGCAATGGATCTAGCTCAAGTTTAGGCCCAAGGATGTCATCATCAACTACCTGCAGGTAGTAGAGATCGTGCTCTATAGGTTGGTCAAGCACGAGCACACATAAGTCTATAGGCATAGAGCTTGCTCACACGATTTTCCTTAATTATTGTACTCTGCCCCAAAAGATAATTTAGAACAAAGAACTGTTATAACTGGGCTTATTACAGCCTTAACCCACACTTTTGGCCAAGTTTTTCTGACCAAATTGAGTTTGTTTCACCCAGATTTTTTTACTTTTCCTACTCGAGGTCAAAATCATAACATTCCTGACTAGGAGGAGAAATTGGAGGCTATCCTAATTAAAGTAGAAGCAATACATAAAGAGAAGTGTAAACTGTGGGAAATGGCAGCAGGATTTCAAGGGGAACTTAATCTTTACATAGAAAGGATACATCAGCTAACAATGACTTTCAGGAAGATAGGAACAGTACTATCAGGGTAAAAGTAGTGGATTTGTTTGTAATTAGCATGTTCTATTGAGTAACAGGCTTTTTTATCTTGTACGGATGAGGAATTATTGGCGGTAAAGAAACAAAAAAAAAAGACAGTAAAGGATGTGAATGAAGGAGGTTAGAGTTATGGGTGATTCTTTGATAAGGCATCTGGATAGGATAGTCTGTGAGGTAAATAGGAAGAAAAGAACATACTATCCAGAGTCACAGGTAGAGGATATAACTGACAGAGCAAGAGATATACTAAAGAGGGCTAGGAATGATGCAGTCTTTGTTGTGCACCTAGGGCTAATGATGTAGGGAAAGGTAGATCAGAGGAGCTATAATTGATAAGTACAGAGGGTGTATAAAGGAATTTAAAGAAACTGATCGCAACTTAATTGTGTCAGGGATACTCTCGAGAATTGATTGTGGGGATGAAATTATAAGTATGTCACTAGGGCTGAATGCTATACTTAAGTTAATATGTAAGGATGAGCAGATTGGCTGGTTAGGCCTGTAGGATCATTTCAATAGAAAAATGGAGCTTTTTGAAATGGATGGTTTACATTTAAATAGGGTAGGGGCTGGCTTGTTTGTAAGGACTATTAAATCAGCTGTAAGGGAAGTTTGAAACTAGGACTAGACAATGGTGAGGACCAGGATAATCTAAATGCAGAAAAAATAAGATGTAGAGAAAATTTTAGAATAAAAAATGAATATAGAAGTAGTTTTAAGGGTAGGTAGGCTTAATTGTTGCTATTGTAATGCTAGAAGTGTAAGAAATAAAATAGAAGACTTTAGAGCACTGGCAGGAATGGAGGATTTTGATACAATGGGTTTGTTTGTTTTGAATTTCGCGCAAAGCTACACGAGGGCTATCTGCGCTAGCCGTTCCTAATTTAGCAGTGTAAGACTAGAGGGAAGGCAGCTAGTCATCACCACCCACCACCAACTCTTGGGCTACTATTTTACCAATGAATAGTGGGATTGACCGTCACATTATAACGCCCACACGGCTGAAAAGGCGAGCATGTTTGGTGAAACGAGGATTCGAACCCGCGACCCGCAGATTGCGAGTCGAGTGCCACAACCACCTGGCCATGCCAGGCCTTCACCAAAGGTGAAATTAAAAAGAGAATCTATGACGTGGAAACCTAATGTATTATTTGATTGGCCGTATCCTCTGCTGTGGTCTACAGTTTCGCCTATTCAAGGCTCATCAGCACAGCTTGGGTCAGAAAACCAAAGAAATACAAATAATGTCATTATGTTATTCACATACCAAAATTAATTTAGGTTACCGTATGGTGATGTAAAACAGACTCAAAAACCCATAGATATTATATACACTTCACCTAATTGTATTTCTTTGGTAACCTCTCTGGCAGTCGTCGAGTGGAAGCTTACCACTGAGCGCGTGGTTTGCCAATGGTAGGCGGCGATAGTCTACTTTCTTAAGTTTGTCGACCCAAGCTGGTGAGCCGAGGGTACGGCCAATCAAGGAATGCACTAGGTTTCTACATCATAGATTTTGTTTTCAACTTCACCCCTGGCGAAAAATGAAATAAATCTTTAACACACAGATGGATATATGCTTCTATAAAAGTTGCATAGGATACATAAATCCTTAAATCAAATTTTTAGCTAGTGAGTTTTTTTTGCTTCATGTTAAAAAAATAACAGAAGAAATAAGAGAAAATGTCTAAGGTTTAAAATTCCGATAAACCAAGAAATAAAATTAGGACAAATACTAATATGTATGTA
>NW_013666256.1:210469-217009 GCF_000517525.1 Limulus polyphemus
ATAGCCCTCGTGTAGCTTTGCGCGAAATTCAAAAACAAACAAACAAGTTTATCACTAAATAAATTCACTCACCCATTCAGATTTATTATCGTCATCGCTGTTGAATCCAACGGGATACGTTGCTACTGTGACCATGCCAACAATGGAGATCAAGCCATTAAATAAACCTAATATATTGAGAATTTTGATAATCTTGTTGTTTCTTTGTGTCATTTCAATTACAATGAAGTATCGGAGAGTCATTGTCAGTAATCCTGTGAAACAAAGTATATCAGGGGAACATTGTTAACAATTATGCAAAATAATGTGTCAAAGAATCATTATTAGTAAACATAATGGTCAATAAATGAAACGACTGAGAATTCAAAGTTCTGATTTATTTATTAAACGTATCGGATTAGTGCCTTCATCAGAGGTCAACATTTTCTGTAATGAAATATATCACTCAAAATAAGACCTTAATTCTATGGATTAAACCAAACACAAGAGTATATCTTGCATGTGATCTTTATTATTACAAAGTCCGTGTTACATACGTAAACAATATAATATAAATACTATAAGGTAAACGAGAAGTCGAATCTATCATTCGATTTACCATTGTTATACCGGTTTCGGTGGATTCCAACTCTCACTAGTAATGCTTGAGTAAGACCAGACTTCATGTAGTAGTGGAGTGTATATGTATATTGCTTTGAAATGTCTTTTACTCACACAATAATTATATTTTTATTTAGGAATTTCAAGAATATGCAGCATTAATGACAATGTTTGTTCTTGTGAATTATTCAGCCAGACAAAGTGTTTAAAATACTTTTAAAAAAAGGCAAATGTGAAACTCAATCATTATCACTTGTCGCTGAGTTATACCGGTTTCGGGTAATTCCACCTTTACTTGCAACTGAAATAAAATATTTTCTGATTGTACTTAGTCAGCCAAATGACAACCTACTCGTAATGTCTTTAACCAGGTACGATTGAAAATAATATCATTCTATCCATTATTGAATGATTCAATCAACTGTGACAAAAGACCTGATGTCTGTTTCATTTTACAAACTTGTCCAATCGTCTTTTCTATTGTTCTGAAACCAGAATTGGGGACAGAGTTTCTTTTGTAGCAGACATATTCTCTACACATTCCACCACTATCTATAGACTCAGAATACAGATGTCTTTGAACAGATTGTCAAAGAAAAAATACTGGCTAAAGAATCTCCTTCTAGACGGGCATCAAATGTGATACTTCTTTGAAAGTCAGAAATAGCCTTGCTCTTACCCATTGTATTGAGAACTAACCATGATATGATCACATCTATGTTATTATAGGGCTCAAGTAATTACTTAACAGTCACATAATAACTCTACTTTGCATATTAAACTGAAAATAGTGAGCTACAAATGTGTTTAGATAAGCTAGGGGTCCTAATATATGAGCTGGGCCTGGCATGGCTTGATGGTTAGAGCACTCGACTCGCAACCATTGGGTCACGGGTTCAAATCCCGTTATTGAATATGATCGACCCTTCAGCTGTGGAGACGTTATAATGTGACGCTCACCCCTACTATGTGTTGCTATAGAATAGCCCAAGTGTTTGCAGTTTCTGGTGTTGACTAGCAGCCGTTCCTCTGGTCTATCACTTCAAACTTAGAGACGGTCAGCGCAGATAGCCCTACATTAGTTTTCTCGAAATTTAACAAATGAACAATAAACGAGACAATCAGTATACATCCTGCTGATATTAGGATTTAGAATTAAGAAGTAAAGTGCGTAAACATATGAAAATAAACCAAATTTATTTTCATAATTATTGTAGAAATACTTATTTGCTTGATTCAGAGCTCAAATTGTCGTAAAAATTTACAAAACGCAGTTTAAAACTGTTCTTATATCTGTATTTCTAGATACTTACAATAGATAAGCTGCTTGGACAAAGTACGTATACTTCAAACAGTTAATCACGCTGAGTATCTTACCTAATAAAGCTCCCAAGAACAGAAATATTCCAAACACCCCACTTTCGGGAGGATATCCGCCCGCCTCACTAAAAAAAGCAAGAAATTACAAAAATGTTTGAACAAATGTAAGTGTAAAACAGTACACAATATTTTCACTGTTACAGTTATAATGAATATACATTATAATAGAAAATGGTAGGTATGATGGATGGATGCCGGTGTAACACTGTATGTTTTTTATTTGTTCTTTTGTATTTAACAAGCGTCCTCTGACTTAACTAGACTCTCTTTGCTAAACCGCTCTCAACTAGTTAATTCCTGGACTTTGTTGTATTTGCTCTAAACCGCTCTCAACTAGTTAATTCCTGGATTCTGTTGTATTTGCTATAAACCACTCTCAACTAGTTAATTCCTTGGTTTTGTTGTATTTGCTGTAAACCGCTCTCAACTAGTTAATTCCTTTATTTTGTCGTATTTGCTCTAAACCGCTCTCAACTAGTTAATTCCTTTGTTTTGTCGTATTTGCTCTAAACCGCTCTCAACTAGTTAATTCCTGGATTCTGTTGTATTTGCTATAAACCGCTCTCAACTAGTTAATTCCTTGGTTTTGTTGTATTTGCTGTAAACCGCTCTCAACTAGTTAATTCCTTGGTTTTGTCGTATTTGCTCTAAACCGCTCTCAACTAGTTAATTCCTTGGTTTTGTTGTATTTACTGTAAACCGCTCTCAACTAGTTAATTCCTGGATTCTGTTGTATTTGCTATGAACCACTCTCAACTAGTTAATTCCTTGGTTTGTTGTATTTGCTGTAAACCGCTCTCAACTAGTTAATTCCTGGATTCTGTTGTATTTGCTAAGAACCGCTCTCAACTAGTTTATTCCTGGATTCTGTTGCATTTGCTAAGAACCGCTCTCAACTAGTTTATTCCTGGATTCTGTTATATTTGCTGTAAACCACTTTCAACCTGTTAATTCCTGGATTTTGTTGTATTTACTGTAAATCGCTCTCAACCTGTTAATTCCTGGAGTTTGTTTGTATTTGCTGAAAACAGCTCTCAACTAGTTAATTCTTGGATTTTGTTTTATTTGCTGTAAACCGTTCTCATCTAGTCAATTCGTGGATTCTGTTGTATTTGTTGTAAACCTCTCTCAACTAGTAATTTCTTGTATTTTGACATACATTTTTCAGAATCCAGCATATTATATGAGGAATCGAATGAACGATGTAGGGCAATCCTGAAAGAACGAACTTATGGGGGCGATTTTTTTTTGCTGAAAACTGTTTTCTTGCCATCAGTTGTTTTAATGGAATTTCACTGCTTTTCTTCAAATATCAGTCGTACCGGAATGAAATGCCAAAATCTCCAGTTTCGTAGCTGACCTGCAAGTGCAAATTGCAAAATTTCGGAACGTAACCATCGTAGCAGGTGTGGATGGGATCACGTCGGGATGCTCGTCAACGAAAAATTAATCTCTAAAAGAAGTTAATTCAGATTTATCTTTGACAAAGATAACATACATATAAACACCCGAAGCGAAGAACAATACCCCGAGTGGGATTTTCAAGGAGATTCCTGAAGAGATCCCCATAATCACGAAAAGAAGAGAGGATGATGGCGGAAGGACAATAAACAGTGTTGGCGAGCTACTTAACATATTCGGCTTGACTTGACTGATTACCATCACCTAAACCTGCTCGACTTTAGCACTGTGTACCTGTTTACCTGTACAACATGTCGTGCTCTACCCATACCTGGAGTTTATTTGTGCTTTTCTGGATATCTATCTACATTTTGCCGGGCACTCTATCCATTTAAAAATGTATTTTAATTTTCTCTAGTCGGAGATCGCTTGTTAATAATAATGAAAATATTACAGTAATATACACACACGCATATAGATACATATATGTTACTATACATTTTATTTGATTCAATAATACTGGATTTAAAAAAATGATCATACACTTACGGTTGGTTTTTCTTCTAGCACAGAACCGTTATTATATCATTACTTTAGTTATATTAATCTTTGATAATTACTTTCTTTACCATAGTAACGAGTGTTATAACTTTCATTTTTAGGTCTTATTATTTTTATTGAACTTTCTAGGCCTTATCGTGGTTCCTTTCTGGCTTTTATTTATTTATTACTTTATGTAGGTGGCACTGTGTATTTGTTAAGTATCAGAGGTTAGTTAATGTAAGAGTGTTAGTATTAGACACACCACATAATATCCTCAGATTATTTTTTTCTTTGTAGTACATTTAACATTGATATATTTTCATGGACAGTTTGTGTATTATTTAATTTTCTTATTCATTATTTTGCATCTTCATAATCATTTGTTTTGGTTGTGCTATAGGAAAATTACTGCTAATAATTCCACACAATTTAAACAATAACATGCATTGTTGTAAATTTGCCACAGACGTTAAACGTTCGATAGTAGATATGGATTAGTGAGTTTTCTTTGGTTAAAAGATGAGTGAAGAAGAATTGGAGAAAAATTAGGTGTGTCACACTAGGTTACGTTTTTAAAATAAATTTACTTCTACAACAGTTAGTGTTTTTATGTTCCCTAACTAAGGTACATTATCTTATTCATTTAGCGTTACTTTCATTGGCTATACTATTAAGTATATCGAATGCCATTTCTTTCTAATTTTACTTTTTATACTGTTCCCCGCTGGGACAGCGGCAAGTCTCCGGATTTACAACGATAAAATTAGGGGACCGATTCCCCTCAGTGGACACAGCAGATAGTCCAATGTGGCTTTGCTATAAGAAAAACAGCCACGCTTTTTATATTATACTTTATTATAGAGACTGTTTCGCATTGTTAGCTTAATATATGTACATGTATTTAGGACTAATAACCTAAATCTCCTAAGCTGTCCGAACCTTGTAAGATATTATTGGGATTACGGCCGAAAATATGAGTAGAAATATAGGAAAAATATGTTTAATTAGCCGTACTGATTACCAGATTGACCTTTTGTTTCATTCTAAGTACATATCTTGCTCGGAAGTTAATATGGATATTTATATATATATATATGTGTTTTTCTGTGATATTAGGACATCAGGATTTTACATAATGCCATAAAAATATGAGGCAAACCTCAATTTTTTTTTATCAGTGATTTACTTGCATCAGTAATTTTTCGTATTTCTATAACATCATAAAATTAACTCAAATTTTCATTAGATTAAATTTATTACGGATGTTGTTTAAACTTTTGTCTTGATGAAACAACATCAGGCTTATCGTAATTGTACTTTCAAATGTTAGGGCCACAATATTTTAAACTCGTAAAACACTTATTATAATGAGCACGTGGTGTTTGAAATACTTGCAGGCAGCACGGACGCTAGGAGGCGGTGCAAATGGTGCACTGCATAGTGGCCTTCCAAAAGTTCTATCGGTGCAATTTGGCAGAAAATTTCAATATTTTTATGATATCAGCCATTATAAAATACGTAATACATAATTAAAATATGGGATCCTTGAGAAGGTCTCTATCAAGTCTATATATGCAATTGTCTGTTTGTAGTAGTTTCAATGTTCGTAGTTTAATACATTACAGAATTGTTTTTATGACCAATTCCGTGCTTACGTTTTAGTTCATTATATTGTTTTTTTCTATTTCTTATAAATCTGAACTAAAATATAAGGATCCCCATTAAAAATGTCTGTGCCAGGGCCACAGAAAACCTAGCGCCAAGATTGCTTACCGGTTTAAGTGTTGAAAAATCGGGTACTTACCTGATATACGGTATCCATGCGCGAACATCTTCTCGAATCACTGCCCAAATGTATACCACTATAACACCAAGAAGTAAGAGCAGTGCCAAAGACAGCGGAATCCAACCAATTCTCTTGGAACCCCGTATGGTCATATCTGCTTAGGTATGAAAATAAATATATTTAAGATTGTGAAATAATTTCGGATGTTAACTAAACTCAGAGGAGAAATAAAACAAACAAAAAAAATCGTCTTGCACCGTGTGATGCCGACCTTTAAACTGGTACGCACTAGATATATATATATATATATATATTGCTCAGCTAATAGGCCGTCGTCAAACACTGAAGATAAAACTTAGTGATTGAGAAGTCTGCTATCTTGGGCTCTCTTTCATATGTACTTTGAATGTGTGAAAGCAAGCGATAAGCAAAACTGCAGTCTGTAATATTACGGTTCAAAGATTAAACTAAAACGACAAGAGAGTAGTGATATTTGTGGGAGTAGATACTTGGTCTCTCAGCGATAAATCTGAGGGCTTATAATGCTAAAAATCGGATTTCGATACTCGTGATGAGCACAGCACAGGTAGTCCACTGTGTCACTTAACAAAAAGCGAACGAATAAACAAACAAGAAGTAGGTACGATCAAATGATGAAAGCTGCTTGTAGTAAAATAATTCGTGTAATTGGACACTTGATTTTAACGTTCTTATTTTTAACGTTTCCTCAGCGGTAGGTTTACGGGCTTAGAACGATAAAATGATGAAAGCTGCTTGTAGTAAAATAATTCGTGTAATTGGACACTTGATTTTAACGTTCTTATTTTTAA
>NW_013666256.1:217652-231186 GCF_000517525.1 Limulus polyphemus
AGCGGTAGGTTTACGGGCTTAGAACGATAAAATGATGAAAGCTGCTTGTAGTAAAATAATTCGTGTAATTGGACACTTGATTTTAACGTAATGATGAAAGCTGCTTGTAGTAAAATAATTCGTGTAATTAGACACTTGATTTTAACGTAATGATGAAAGCTGCTTGTAGTAAATAATTCGTGTAATTGGACACTTGATTTTAACGTAATGATGAAAGCTGCTTGTAGTAAAATAATTCGTGTAATTGGACACTTGATTTTAACGTTCTTATTTTTAACGTTTCCTCAGCGGTAGGTTTACGGGCTTAGAACGATAAAATTCAGGGTCCGGTTCCCCGTGGTGGACAAAGCGTAGTTAGCCTATTGTGAAGCTTTGCGCTAAAATATCCAATCGAGTTTTTAACGGCTTTCCTTGGAAACTTTTTTAAAACTAAAAGAGAATTGAAACCCAACTACTTAATCTATACATTTTAGAATAGATTCTTTAAAAGAATTATAGGAGCGTGCTGATAAAGTGTTATCGAAATCCAACGAATATTAGCTGTTTCGGTTTTATTCGTTTCAGTCGCAAGTTAGTTTTCATCTCAACATTATATCAATGAATGAAGATAGATTCAAAGGGCTTGAATGTTTGGACACAGGTCAGTAGAAACGTGGCACATCTTAACATTATATCAAAGAAGGTAGATAAAATCAGAGATACCAAATGTCTGGACACAGGCCAGGTAAGAGCTTGACACATGTCAACATTACACCAAGGAAAGAGGCGAAAAATCGAGAACTTGTATATTTGGATATAAATCATAAACTTGGAATATCTAAATATTATGTCAACACAAGTATAACAAATTAGAGGATTTGGATGTTTGGGCACAGGCCAGATATAAACTTTCCACTTCACAACATTACAGCAAAGAAAGTAGAGGATGGTAGAAGTCTTACATGGCTGGATTAAGGGTGTAGTGGAGACGGAGCAAGCTCCGGTGCCTTACATGGCTGGATTAAGGGTGTAGTGGAGACGGAGCAAGCTCCGGTGCCTTACATGACTGGATCAAGGGTGTAGTGGAGACGGAGCAAGCTCCGGTGACTTACATGGCTGGATCAGAACTGTAGTGGAGACGGAGCAAGCTCCGGTGTCTTACATGGCTGGATCAGGGGTGTAGTGGAAACGGAGCAAGCTCCGGTGCCTTACATGACTGGATCAAGGGTGTAGTGGAGACGGAGCAAGCTCCGGTGACTTACATGGCTGGATCAGAACTGTAGTGGAGACGGAGCAAGCTCCGGTGCCTTACACGGCTGGATCAGGGGTGTAGTGGAGACGGAGCAAGCTCGGTGCCTTACATGACTGGATCAAGGGTGTAGTGGAGATGGAGCAAGCTCCGGTGCCCTATACGGCTGGATCAAGGGTGTAGTGGAGACGGAGGAAGCTCCGGTGCCTTACATGGCTGGATCAGGGGTGTAGTGAAGTTTATCAGTTTCATAGGGTTCAGCTGCTAATAATTATTATGTGTATTTAAAACGTTTTCTAGATAGAATTTGTGCCATAAGCTATATAGTAATAAATATAATTAATAATAGACTCGTATTTAAACTGCCTAATGTACAATGTAAGTGCAAGTATTCAAAAACACACTTTTGCCAAACAACGTGTGTGCATGTTTCAGTCAGCGGAAGAGCCTTCCTGAGTTCCCATACAAAATATTTAGTTTTACCAGAAACGCCCGCTTTTATTACATATATATATATATATAATTAAACATAAACATAAACATTATAACATAAAACATAACACGTGTGTGTGTAGTGAGAAGTACTTTTTAAACTTTATTAACTGTAGAAAAAATTAATTAATAGTAGGGATGTACGGACGACGTCACCATATACGTTAAGGGGGGTGTAGATAGCACTGTGCATTATAAAGGGGAAATGTATTTGGGGAATGGATCTGCCATCCTTCAGAACCTCATCTCAGATAGGCGTGTTTATGAATTAGGGTTTTGTGTCTGAATGTCTTCTTTTTTTTTTATAGACACTTAGAGTACCGGTACCGTCACTCTGTTATGTAGAAATCTGGGAGCAAAGTCACTGAGTTTTAATACTTGCTTCTGATACTCAGGTTTTGAAAGTGTCACTAGATCTGATGTCTCGTACTAGATAAATCAATCGGTTTGTCGGTTTTGGTCAGATCATTGGGCTCAGAGTGTCTTTTGTTCTAGAGGCGTTTGGTTGATATAACATGTTGTGAATAGGTTTAACCCATTTAAGTTTAACCGCACGGTTATCAGAATCGTTCAGAAATCTACGTACTAATCTCATATGCGAGTAGACTAGACTGGTCACATAACTGTTTTAATTATTCTAAATACACAGCATTTATGCATCTTATAAAATCTGTGTATCCAAATACAAAACACCATAACCGAAAAAAGTGGTTCACATACGACGCACGATTTTCCCCTCTAATCAAGTATTAAATGAACTGCAGAACTTTCAGCCAGTCAAAATCAGCAAAATAATCTGAATTCAGCACAGCTTTTATCTAACAAGGAGCGGCGATCTGGTATTAGTATTCCTTGAAAATCAAGATAAGTCGTGGTAGAGTTTTAACATGTACATTGCTATAGAATATTAACATACACATCAGTCAACGGTTTGTTGAAATTGTTCTTAACTGTCCCAAACAAACGCACAAAAAAATCGAGTAGAACAAAAAACTAAAACATGGTACAGATAAATTGATAAAACCATACAAAAATGCTTACATAAGTATCCAGTAAGTACTGAGTCAATCTTACAAGTTTATGGTTATTAGCCACTGTAAGACTGTATAGCACTATTCAGTTTAAATGCTTTTATTCAAACCTGAAGTCATGCAATTGCCAGGAATTCATCATTTAGCTATAGATAAAAGTTATTCTTGGAAAGATTTAGCTGTTTATGTTATGGTTTTGTGTATTCATCCCTACACTGTTTCTATACTTTATGGCATTGCCATTTCTAGATCATTCTTAATTTTTGCTAATTTTATTATTACTTGTTTACCCTATTTTCACTGAAGTAGTTTGATAAGTGAACATATTTTTTTTATAATTCAATAGCAATATATATTGTTAATATCATATCAGTTTTGTCAGTTTTTCATTTTACTTATAGAATGACCTCAAATATTGATATTATACCATACAATGGGCTACAGTAGATTATTATTGAGA
Organism: Limulus polyphemus; assembly: GCF_000517525.1. NCBI lineage: Eukaryota > Metazoa > Arthropoda > Merostomata > Xiphosura > Limulidae > Limulus > Limulus polyphemus. Next base: position 220,864 of record NW_013666256.1, read on the forward strand.
CTTAATGTTGAGGAACCTACAATAAGAAAAAAAAAACCTAAAAAATATGTATAGCTGTACCGTCCCTATATTCATGTTTCCATTATTTTTGGCACTGCCATCCCTACATCATTTTACATTTACAAAATGTTTTTATTACTTGTTTTGTGACGTTTTTTACCCTGATTGAAATTTAGTGTATTCTATGATTGCGTGTAATAAAATTTAATATTATGTGTATTGATTTTTTTTACTCCTTCACTTCATACTTAATATAGGGGTTGGCTCCCTAAAGACATCGATTGTATAGTGTTCAAAGCATCAAGTACTTTTCATGTTACAGTTGTCTAATGTTCATCTATTATTGGCTGGTAATTGGCTTTTTTAAATGAACACCAGATTTCTGTAAAAACTAACTTCAAGAGGTAATGATAACATTGTTTACATCAGAATTATGATTTTTTAAAAATATTACTACTAGTTATTACGACCAAACGATGACATCTTGTACTGCCCAGAAACATATAGAGTGGATTTGAGTTTAAAGTGACGTTAGTGACAAAATAGTTGTAGAAGGCTAACTTCCAGGGGTAATGATAACCCCGTTTACACTAGAATTATGATTTTTTTAAATTTATACTAAATATTACCATGCTTAACGATAACCTGTTCCCAAGTGCACCTAAAATGCTTTTCTGTCGTACTAAAGCCATTGCGAAAACTTTACACTTTTTTTTTGTCTAGCGAGGGAAAAGAAAAAAAGAAAGATGAGCATTGGCTCATCAGCTAGTTCCAATTTTTCCACTTTAGCAACACTTTTCAACGATACTGGGAGTCTCACATGCTGTGAAACACTTGATATTGGGAATTAGGTGCTGAAATAAAGCTATAACTTTAACAGTTATTTGTAACCAGCATAGAGTAATAGATTCAATGCAACATTTCCCTACATACTAAGCACTAAAGTGCTTAATGATTATAGACAAAAGAAGAACTTAAAGTATGGAGAGTAATGATATCAACCTATCTGATGCTTTTATCCACGGTTTTCACATAGTTTTGCAAACTTTAAAATACAATGTGCTAGATATAATACAATTTTACACATTGTAATTAGTATCATAGCTCCAGCACTTTTTTACCACTACACTACTGGCCTGGGTCATTTTACATTTATTTATTTTAGATTAATTTTGTTTTAAGGCCAGAATTAATCTGATTAGACGGCTTTCAGTCTTCCTAGAAACCATACCACTGGAATGAAGTCAGGTTAGTTGTAAATAGCATAAAATTATTTAGTTTTTGCACAAATGTTAAAGGAACGGTATATGTAGAGATTACATTATCAGTATTGACTCTATATACTTGCCACAAAAGGATCAAGATGACTTTAATCAACATTATTGTTATGGATATAATACTGTATACTATGGTTAATTGTTTGATAACACACTTATGTTCAGTTCTTCTACAATCAAGCGTGCGTTTGATATCACAGACTGTTACATCACTAGCCTTTCGTCATTCAGTGTCGTACAGTAGAAGGAACAAGGGAAGCTGTGGTTATTATAAAACAAACACTATGAATCGTGTTCAGTAATATAAACCATAGTTAATATATATATATATATAGAGAGAGAGAGAGTGCGAATAATAGTTATTATGCTTATTATTATACAACAAGCAGGGTGAACCATAGCTACTGTATAAAAAATATATAAACAACAACTAATATAATATAACACATAGGTAATATAAACAGAAGGAAAATCCGATTACTATACAGAAAATAATACAAAATCTAGTTACTATATAGCAAATAATATAAAACTTAATTATTATTCAGCAAACCATAGTTACTAAACAAAGTAAAAGACAAACCACAGTCAATACAAAATACGTGAAGATATAAAAGTCATGGTGATTATGCAGCGGAAGAGATAATCAACAGTCGCTGAACGAAGTAAAAGATAGACCATAGTTCCTATAAAGTGAACAAGATAATCCGTACTCACCTTTAAAAAACAAAGTACGTCATCTTCGATGTACAGCAAAAAGATAAACCGTTGTGGCAAACTACAATACAACAAACAAATAATACAAGGTTGAAGTAGCCAACAATGTGTACAATAGATACTACAAAGTAAACAAGATAAACCATGGTTACCATATAAAGCAAATAAGTCATGGCTAAAAACAGACCAAACAAAAATAAACCGTTTCTTATGGTATATAACTGATGTGAAAGCGAAGCGTTAGTATTATTATTTATGTTGTATTTTCACGCAAAAGTATAATTAAAAAATATCCAAATATATATTTAACTAATACATGTAGTTTGTTTTATATATAGTAAAGTACTATATATGTATATGACATGTTTCTTTGCTGGAAAAATTGCTAAATTAATTGTTTATAAATTAAATACTCTAAGCTTTGGTGGAAGGGTAAACCTAACCATACTTACCTGATAGATTATCATAGAACATTCCTGTAGCTCTCCAACGTACATAATGACGAACAGAGTAAGATCTAATTATTACAGTTCTATATCTATGCGCCATTTCAGATTTCACTTCGGCGTAACTTCACCAATGCCGAACGATTCCGTGAAAGATTTAGTGTGTTAAATTCCACTATTCATTGCAACTTAGAAGTGTAACTTAGATTACAGAATATCTTGGCTAACACATATACAAATATTTGCTATATTTTAATTTTTTAACTAAAATTATTCGGATAAATCTTTCTGATAACATCGCTATGGCAATGAAAGGTGACACCGGTTCCAGAATTCAATTCCGACTAATTTGAACCATTAAATAAAGATTAACAACAACAACAACAACAAAAAAACAACAAAAAAAACGCAGTTTTTGAACCTGCTTTCCTCATTACGCGCTTCCAGTATTATGATGTTATAAGATCAAAACATTATATGAAACGAAAAATCACCAGACACTATAAAATATCTAGCTTTTAAACTGTATTAACTTAAAGTTTCTCAAATGCGTGATTAATTTCCAAACCGCAACATTGTATTCTAGACTACAGAGTGTTAGAAATCACAAAAGTTGAGTACCTTATATTAAAACGATTTTGGAGTCTCACTACATCGTCACAGTCTATGTTTCCATGTCTGATCGTGTTCTATCTGACGACCATGCATTCTGAAAGTAGTGCTTCAGCGTAGATTCAACTGCAAAAGGCTTCGTCGTAAAACCGTCATTTCTAAAGCACTCCCTAACTCCCTATTTGTTCTAAAACAGTCACCTAGTGTATAAAGATGACAATTTGCCAACGCCCTTTTCAACAGTATGATTGCACAGAAATCCATAGGTGACTTGACTGGAATGTTTTTATATAGAATAAAATGGATACACATTTCATTCTCTTGCTGTTTGAGGCATGAGATGCTTGAAGAGATATGTCGTGGAAGCAGCTTGTATACACGTGAGTTGTATTACTTTTCTAGATGGTGATCTCTCTTGATTATCTTGTGTACTATTGCCTGGGACCAGGATTTGCAGTTAGTATCAGTACCGGTACCGAGCCGTCAGTACCGGCGGTACCGGTACTGGTTTATAGGATATCATACGTTGAGAATAATATCTGTTATCACATGTCCTCTCTTCAGAGTTTTCACCGAACGCCTCCTCTGGTATTTCAGCTTCGCTTTTCACAGAATTATAAATGTTTGATGTGGTAGCTTTAAGTTCATACTTCAATCGATAAGCGAATCTTACCGTGAAAATCGGCAATAGCGTGAAATATGGAAAACTGGTGACTCCCACGCTCTGTAAGAGAACGTGAATATGCCTACGTGACTGGTTGCACGTTAAGTTGGTGCGTGCGTGATTAACCCTTAGCATGCGAGCACGTCAAACTGCGCATGTCAGGACGTTTTAGTGAGTTACATTCAAAATTTAATTAAACTACTTAATTTCATGGAATGCGAAAAAACCTGACATCAAACCATAAATAACAAATCAAATTTTGATATTATATAAGTTTTAAATTCTTACTTGTATAGGGAAATATTTAAAAGCAACCTCAAATTCCCTATATTTGTTCTTGAGCCGTCTCCTCTTCTGGATTTGCCCCTCAGTGGCACAGCGGTATGTCTGCGGACTTACAACAAAAGAAACCAGGTTTCAATGCCCATGGTGGGCAGAGAACAGATAGCCCATTGTGTACTAACAAACAAACAGATCTTCTGGATTTTTTGTCTATCTCTAGAAAACTACGAAATGTAACGTAAAATATTCTCTATAATTTCGTCATCGATATTCTGAAGCAATATTTTGATATTCTTCAATCTTATGGTGCTAAGGAGCAATCAATGAAAATTCAGAAACCACTTTCCACGCCTACCTCTAACATGATCTAATCTATAACTTGCTAATAGATTTTTCTGAGGCCGACGCCCATTAAATTTATAACCAATAGAAAGCCTAGATTTCAACTGATTCATTGTCATGGTTTTCATACCATGTGGCTTATATATATAATTGAAAACTTGGTTTGACGTGAAAAATAAAATTCTCAAGAGAACAAACTGGGACTAATAGTTGAATTTGTAACTGCTCAAGTCACATGATTAGAGATGGTCGAGTACCGGTACCGGAAACCTGGTACTGCAGGTACTATTGCAAATCCTGCCTGGGACACATAACGGTTTTTCCACTGACCTTTGTGTTCGTAGATTCCCACCTGTTATAGGATGCCGCACTTTACTTACCACGACTGGGGTACAACTTGTTGTAGGTCTCTTTCTGGATGGCCCTTCCACCTCAAATTCATCCATATTTCTTTCGTTTCTAATACAGTTCAGTGCAAGGGATACCTACTTCTTAGAAATTCTAAATCCCTGATCTGAACACACTTTTATGATTCGAGTGTAAGAATATTTTGCGTAGAAAAGGGCTGTTATATGTCCTTCCCAAAATCGATCATTTTTCAGTGGCATCGTATTACTTACGCAACACCAAGGAATTTATAAATGTAGTTCTGCCACATGCCATTCCATTGTATTTTTATATCGATAGTATTCACCTAACTTACTTATTGCCATATTCAAAATTGTTTTAATATAACGCACTTAATCCTCTGTAGAATCATACAAAATCCCAAGAACTCTGTGAGCGATACGACCAATGAGAATTAGTTCAATCAATAAATTCACAATGGAATAAACATAATGGGTAGAAACAAAATAAAGATCAAGCTAATCTAAAGTGTTTTAAATTTAGCAGGAGAAATATATATATGCTTAGTATCCTGTGAAAATGATAATAATACTTTTTTTTTAAAGAACGATGTATACAGCTCAGATACTCAAAGATCCCATAAAAATAGAAGATTGAATAATTTCAAGTTTTTTTTCATGAAATAAACTAAACAAGCATTATATATAATAATATAAGAAAATTATTGAATTGTTCAAGTTGAGAGAGAATTTTTGAAGATGAGAGACAGTTAATGAATTATTGAATTTAAGAGGGAGAGAATTATTGAATTGTTCAAGTTGAGAGAGACTTTTTGAAGATGAGAGACAGTTAATGAATTATTGAATTTAAGAGGGAGAGAATTATTGAATTGTTCAAGTTGAGAGAGACTTTTTGAAGATGAGAGACAGTTAATGAATTATTGAATTTAAGAGGGAGAGAATTATTGAATTGTTCAAGTTGGGAGAGAATTATATTTTATAGTTACATATTTAGTTGAGGGTATGTACTCAGAAAGGTCATCCCTTCACGTAGAAATAACATTCTTACTAAAAATCGTGGTTATTCTGGAGTAGCAATAACGTATTATTACTGTTCAAAAAGTAATGCAAGCCATGCTCACTAAACAGAGAAAAAGGTGAAAAATGTTTAAGGTACGGGAAACAGTTGGTGGCACTGTTATTGATATTCTTTATGGTACAATGAACTGACCTGACAATGATAAAGTTACCTGCAAGATCTACGAGTAACGAGTTCAAGACGTGATACTATCAAAAACATGCGTTGTTGTTTCAGTTATTTATGCCTTATATTATTGACTTTGAACCCTAATATTCAGTTATATGCAAACTTAACAGAGAAGCGTGGAAATGTAGAATGTTGAATAATTCATTGTAGGCGTTAAAGTGTTAAAAGTTAGCTAAGAGATAAATAATTGTTTCACGCTTATTAGCAATGAATGACAAAAGCTTTTTATTCACAGCTCAGCTATAAACTTGAATTATGTAAGGTTTTTAAACAACATAATCAGCGTGATTTCTTTATTTGGACTTTCAGTTAGGAATAGAAGCACAATGCCACTTTTTTGGAAGCCTTTTCTTGAAATAGAATCGAATCATGCTGGTAATGTATATTACATATTGTGTTTAGAATCCTTATATGTCGATCTTCAACGAACATGTATAATTTGCACTCTTTTCTCACGCTTATAGGTTTGCTGATCATATTCCTTTCCTATGTATTGAAGATTCGTTTTTGTTTCGTTAGTTTGCAATCGACGAGGAACGAGGCCAAGAGGGGGAGTTTCCACTTTCCCTTTTCTTTAGGTTTTGGCATTCCAAAAATGATTAACTTGTACAGACCAACACGGTATGGCAGAACTGTGAAAGTAACTCGGTTGTCATAATCCTCTTGGACAAGAACCCCTTTCAAGTCTAGTTCAATACCATTCGCATCAAACATCTGGGGTGTTATGATCATCGGCGTGTTTAATTCTAGCGTCAGTTTCCGTCGACCGCCCCACGTTACGATGGTGGGCCCTGATTGGTTGATTAATTTCATGTTGAAATTAAAGAAACTTTGTGTTGGGCCCCAAGGAACTTCGTTTAGTGGATAAGGTTGGATGTACTTTTTTGCTCGCACACATTCTATAAGAAATATCACGACAGCATGAAGGCTAGCGTCTTCACTTGTATCGTTTTCTGGCTTGGCGTACACTTTGAGGTAGTATCTGCCCTCTATAGGCGGAATGATGACGAACGAGCCTATTAAGCGATCTTCTTTGAGTTGACAGAAAACGTATTTGTTGAATGAAGAGTTTTCCAGCTCTTCAGCAGGATACATTTTAAACTTGTAACGAACAGGTTCATGAGCTCCCAACTTGACTTCGGTTTGCACTTTACACAATACTGGGTTTTGCACACAGGATCGTATTTTGAGATTGTACTGTAAGAAAAATGGCGTCACCTTAGGCAAAGTATTAAACTGTTCCAGAGTTATAGGCTTGTCTAACAGTTGCCATCTGAAAAACATAAATTCGAATTAATTTTTCATATTTTAAAATGTTTCATTTGCATAATCAAAAAGCTGCATAGAACTATCTACTGGCTTCTTGTACACTTCAAAAACAAAATATTAATCGGCAGCAAGTTTTTTATAAGTATTATGCATATGAATCCAAACACACGTTTCCAAAATGATCGTAAAATATCTATGTGTAACTTTATTAAGAAATACCATATGTATGTCGTATAAGTGTACATAGATATTAGAAGAAATCCAATGACAGTTTTTACATATGGAGTTATTAGATTTCTCATGTTTGAGAACATTCAGTACACATTTCATATTTAAATTAAAAAGTTAATATTTTTCTCTGAATAGCAACGAGATAAATGTTTTCATTTAGGAATAATCTGGTAACTACATGAATGCTTAGAATAGGGAGAAAAATATTTTGATGTTTAGGTTGTTCAGGAAGACATTCTTATGTTTAGAGTAAGCCGATAGGTGCTTTCATACAGTAAATGTTTTTATGCCTTAATTAAGCTGGTTGTTACCTTACTTATGTTTAAAATTTTAATGCCAAGAACACTCAGAAATAAAACTGATGATGAAATAACAGAAGATAGGCTGGTTACCTGCTGCAGTTATCCTCATTTTACTGTGGTGTTATGATAATTAAGGATGGTGATGGAATTACAGAGATTATAGACTGGTTACCTACTGTAGTTATCATCTATCTTACTGTGGTGTTATGATAACTAAGGATGGTGATGGAATTACAGAGATTATAGACTGGTTACCTGCTGTAGTTATCATCTATCTTACTGTGGTGTTATGATAACTAAGGATGGTGATGGAATTACAGAGATTATAGACTGGTTACCTGCTGTAGTTATCATCTATCTTACTGTGGTGTTATGATAACTAAGGATGGTGATGGAATTAGAGAGATTATAGACTGGCTACCTGATTTAGTTATCCTTCATCTTACTGTGGTGTTATGATAACTAAGGATGGTGATGGAATTAGAGAGATTATAGACTGGCTACCTGATTTAGTTATCCTTCATCTTACTGTGGTGTTATGATAACTAAGGATGGTTATGGAATTACAGAGATTATAGACTGGTTACCTGCTGCCATCCTTAGTTATCATAACAGTCTATAATCTCTGTAATTCCATAAGGTTACCTGCTTTAGTTATCCTTCATCTTACCGTGGTGTTATGATAACTAAGAATAATGATGGTATTAGAGAGATTATAGGCTGGTTACCTGCTGTAGTTATCATTATCTTATTGTGGTGTTATTAGAACTAAAGATGGTGATGGAATTATAGAGAATATAGACTGGTTACCTGCTGTAGTTATCCTCCATCTCACTATATGGGAAGTGGGACCAGATTAAGTCTTCAGGATCCGTTAGAAAGAAATATTCCTTCATTTTTCTCTGAAATTTCCCCGTGTGGTCAAGGTATCCTGAAAAAGGAAATATATTCGTTCATTAAGAGATTCCTAAGGGCGTTGCCAACTATTAAGAGGAAATATTCAAACTCCTTACTGTCAAGAATAAGTAATTAGGTTAACAAGAGAAAGTCTATTGTTTGAAGCAGCAAAATAATTAAAACTTGTTGGAGAAATGCCAAGGGCAACATGTTAGTCCTAAAACAAAATTGAGAAAAAAATAGTTAAAAAGTGTGAAAAGTAACTTGTCAGTTTCCCTAGAAATTAGTCAATAAATAATGATCCAATTTAAGTCATTAAAAGTCTTATTGTAATGTAATACAATGCACATATTGCTATTAAATGTCACGTTCCTTTAGCTAAGCCACTCTACATGTCAATTCGTAGCCAAGTGTTGTAAAACGTTTCATATAATCTAGTTACAACCCAACGAAAAGTGTCTCTTCGATTTATTTGGAATAATAGACATGACTAACGTAATTACTGTGTTCTTAAAAATATCTGGTTTAAAAAATTTGAATATAACGATTTTAGTATGAGCTTGAAAATATTCGATCATAAAGTGGCTTTCAAATATAATTGCCTTAGCCAATTTGAATTGCAATTTAAGAGATATTAAGATTTAACGTTCTTGGAACAACCTGAGCTGGCACTGAAACATATCAATTTTAAGAGAGACCACAAAAGTTAATGGTATTAAGGTAACCTTAAACCATAAATCTTTGAAAGACCTGGAAATAAAGAAGTGTGAGAGTAACTTTGAAGTATAACAGAGTTAGTGTGAAATTATTAGGGAGGCTTGGAATACAACAGTCGTTTAATGACTTTGATATAAAATTACGTTAGGTCTACCTTGAAACTTAACTGTTAGAGTGATCTAGAATTGTTTAATACGAAATTTCGGTAATCAAGTTGTATAGACTTCAAAAGAATTTCGAAATACCATTACAGCAAACAAACTGTATTTATTAATTTTACAGGAGTGACTTTCCTCCTGCTCAGTAAGAAAATTTCAAAAGAACCACAACGTAACAGCCGGTCATCAAAAAAAAATGCCATGACAACAGTTTCTATACATGAGTTTGTTTATCGAATAACCTCCTGTTTCTCGAAAGTCGGTAAATATTGACAGTCACTGCCTTTTGTCTGTAATAATAATGTCTTAAAATGTAAGAACCAGTTTGTTAACTTACTTAATTCTTGAAATATTGTTTATAGTAATCTTATTAGAACTAACGAATATCTTAATCATTCAGAACTCTATACTGGGTGAAAATATAATTATTTTTCCTAGAAATTATACCGTAGATCTGTGTAGAAATGTTACTAAGCTATAAATACCGTTTGAAATGGATAAACTATTACATAGTATACATTCAAGTGCTACATATACATTTCTTCTCCTATCTTTTACCTAAGCAAAATATCTAAATACCTTTCACATCTTTCTGGAATAAACCTCAGACTTTGAAATTAGTTTTTCGCGTAAAATATGAAGTTCACAAATTTAAGTACACACAATTAATCAAAAACAAAGATAGCTGTTATTATTCCATTTAAAGTTGGTGAAAATAGTATTAAATATAAATGAAACACTAAAATCAACTTCTGACCTTCATTTGTTTTAGATACTTTCTTCTACTCATTGAAT
>NW_013666256.1:231950-246548 GCF_000517525.1 Limulus polyphemus
ATTCTTTCATCTATGTCATTGATGTAAACCAAAAAGAGTAAAGGTCCTCAGACTGTGCCCTGAAGTAACTAACTTGTGACATTAATCCAGTTTGACTGAACTCCATGTATAACAACCCTTTGCTTTCTTCCAATCAGTCACTCTTTTATCGAATTTGCTAACTTATCCCCCAAACCTATAGAAATATTTTTACAAGCCTTTTATGTGGCACCTTGTCAAATCCTTTCTGAAAATGCAGATACACCAAATCTACACTCTTACCCTCATCTACATAAGCAGCAACCTTTACAAAGGATGTCGAAAGATTTGTAAGGTAAGGTTTTGTCTTAGTGAAATCATGTTGACTATCCAATAAAATTCTAAATTTGTTAAATGACTTTGCAAAGCATCTTTTATCCCACTTTCAAAAAATTCCCACAACTTTTATGAACTCACTTGAAAAAAGGAGTTACATTAACTAACTTTCAATTTTCTGGTACCTGCTCACTATTCAAGGACGTACAAAAATAATAGCAAGTGTGTCACCTCATTTAAAACCATTGGAGAAATATTATCTGGCCCAGGAGCCTTATCATTCTTTAAACTTCCCACTTTTTTCTTAAACAGCTCAGAATTAATACAGTCATCTTGTTCGATCTTGTTTCCATCTATCAACTGTTCAATATTTGGAATACTGCTTAAATATTCGTTAATAAAAACCGATGAAAAGGCAAACTTTAGTAACCCAACCATCTCATAATCATCAGATACGAACCTTCCTTTATCATCCCTCAAGGGTCCTATCCTCATCCTAACAGTTTGTTTACCCTTTATGTATTAAAAATATCCTTACTGTTAACTTTTACATTTTCAGCCAACTTCTTCTCATACATCCTTTCTAATGTCCCAATTTCCTGTCTCATTAACTTTCTTGATCTTCTATAATCTTCTAAATCTCCCGTCATACCAGTCAATTTAAATTTCTTAAACTTATGATACTTTTCTTTAATTTTATCTCTAATACTCTTTGTGAGCCAACCTGGTTTTTTACTTGCAGCTACCCTTTTCTTTCAATAATGAATATGTTTACCTTGAATATTTAAAACTATATCTAATTACCTATAGTGATTGTTGGTTTGCGACCTGGCGGGGCTATTGATTAGGGCTCTTGACTTGCAATCTGCGGGTTGTGGGTTCGAATCTAGTCACCGAGCATGTTCGCTCTTTCAGCTGTGGGAGAGTTATAATGTGCCGGTCAAGCCTATCTTTGGTTTTAAAAGAGTAGCCCAAGAGTTGGCAGTGGGTGGTGTTGACTAGCTGCGTTCCATCTTGTCTACAGCTTCTAAATTAGGGATGGCTGGATAGTTCTCGCGTAGCTTTGCGTGAAGTTTAACAAAAAACAAAAATTGCCAGATTGATTTTTAGTTTCGCTCCAAGTACATTCATTACCACACATACACTATCCTACCAAAAGTCATGGGACACGGGTAGTTTGAATAAATCATGTCTTTATTCCAATAAATTAATAGTGAGTTGGCCCGCATTTGGCCTTAACGACTGTTTCAATGCGTTATAGAAGACTGTCTACTAATTTTTGGTAGGAACTGGTGGTATTGTGCTCCACTTCTCCTTTAAAGCATTAGTAAGCTCTACCACTGAAGAAGGCCATCTTGGCCTCACCCTAATTCTGCATTCTAATTCATCTCAAAGATGTTCTATCGGGTTGAGTTCGGGGCTCTGTGCTGGCCACTGCAATGTTCCGATTTTATTATTTTTAAACCACGCGTTCACAATCATTGCTTTGTGACATGGAGCGTTATCATGTTAAAACGTGTAAGGACCGGTCCCATAAAATTGCCACAATGTAGGACACATAGAATTGTTCAGAACATCAATCTAGGACTCAGCATTCATAGATTCATGAACAGCGACCAGTGGACCTAATCCATACCACGAGAAGCACCCCAAGACCATGATATCGTCACCTCCAAACTTCACTGTTAGGGCAACACACTCAGGTAATAAGCATTCATCAGGTATCCTCCATACACAAACACGTCCATCAGACTGGTATAGCGTGTAGCGTGACTCGTCGCTCCACAGGACCGATTTCTATTGATCCACAGTCCAGGTTCGGTGTGTCTTGCCCCATGCCAATCGACGGGGTGGATTTATTATCAACGGCTTGTGGGCTGCAGTTCTTCCGCGTCGGCTTCTGTCAGTCAGTATTTTACGCCTAAATGGTCGTTTCTTGGGCTCATTGTCACCTGTGGACCTTCATTTCCTCAGAACCTTGCCAATTGTCGACGTGGGAATGTTTAATTTTTACCTCTTTCCGTGTATTCATCGTTCGGCATACAAGTTCGAAAGGACTTCCGGGCGAACCGCTGATCACCTTTATAGGCCAAACTATTTGCACAATTCGTCGTCACATCCATTTTCCTGCAATTAGAGGTGTGTCCCATGACTTGTGGTAGGATATTGTACAATTGAAGTTAACAATAAATGTAAAATACCATTGTTTCTAGTAGGTTCTTTGACTAATTGATGAAGAAAGCCATCTTGAACAGTTCCCAAAAACCTTTCTTCCTCACGGTTTAACTCTAGCATTTCCTAATCTATATGCCTGAAATTAAAATCACCCATAATTATGACTTGATTAACAGTTGGAATCTTAATCTCATTGTAAAGTTTCTCACTAAGTTAATCAGTATCATTTGGTGGTCTGTAACAGTGAGATATACAGTTATTCTTGCAGTTGTCTTCATCATTTGAAGATACGCTTTCTTTTAATACATCAGCCAGAATTATCGCCACACACCACCTATTCTTGGGCTATTCTTCTACCAGCGAATAGTGGGATGGACCGTCCCTTTATAACGCCCCCCACGGCTGAAAGGGCGAGCATGTTTGGTGGGACGGAGGTTCGAATCTGCGACCCTCAGATTGCGAGTCAAGCGCCCTAACCACGTGGTCATGCCTGGCCTAGACCATAGAAGCTGACCAGTTTAGGTTAAAACACCATCAATCAAGTGTTTGTTGCATGAATAAGGTTTTTGAAATATTTGTACACTCATTTTTGATTTTTAATCCTTTGTTGTCCGAGTTCCATTTATTAACTGCTTGACCTATCCTAGAATCTGTTGTATATTACAGATACTCGAGACTTTTCTGTTGGAAATCAATGTACCCGAATACAGCAGGCTAAGTTATTAAATTACATTTTTGGTGCTTAAATCAGGCATTTGTTTTTCAATAATTTATCTTTAATGTGTTTCTGTTTCTATCCAACTCTGCTTCTGTAAGATGTATAAACCATGCCCATTATGGAGTACTTGAAGGTCTCGTAACATAGAAAGCTACGAAGGAGATGAAGACGTGATCAGAGAGCCTAGCAAAGACTAAGATAGGCGGTATTTTGAATCAATAAATAACGTTGGGCAGCTGTTCTCGATCTATTCTTGGAAGTGAGTAGTTGGCAGGAGGCCTGGCTGCTGCAATTCAACCTTTGTTGGTTAATTTGTCATATGGAATCATAGGATAGTAAAGATGGTTTTTGGTGATATAGAACAGACTGGATGATCCACGACTAACTAGGGCGGCTTCTGTTGATATTCATCAGCTCAGTCATTTCCAGATGAGTTATCTGCGACCAAAAATAGTGGTGAAATTTGCATGGGAAACAAAATGCTCCACAAAAAGCCTCAACACTGCCAGGTTGAGCATCCAGAATCTTGCTACAATCCTGTAAGTTAGTAATGTAGTCAGAAGCTTTCCAGGCCATCAAGCTAACAATGTACACAAGTAATGCTTCAAGACTGCATTCAACAACATAGGTCAATGTGGAACACAATACATTTGTGTAACATGTTACAATGTTTTGCTGCTAACTTTGCTCAAGAACACTGCTTTCTTCAGCATACACATGAAACTGGACGTGTTCTTGAATACTGACAGTATTTTAGCCACACAGTATATAAAAGCTAGAAGTGGATTCCTGTCACAATGATGGTGACATGAAGCAGGTTAAATAACTAGTGTTTACAAGAATTACAAAGGTGGATTTGGACCATTTCTTCAAATGCTTCAGATACGTTGTTTCTTGAAATAAGCATGCTCAGGGAGAGAGTGCGATGTCTGATGCAGAATGTGTTGATCCTCTATTTAAGACTTACTTGACCTGGCCATACATCAGGCACTTGCTATATTCAAGACTTACTTGACCTGGCCATGCATCAGTCGCTTCGAATGAAGCCATCACTTAGCCAGTTAGCACAAGCTTCATTCTGGTAAATGATGACAAGCTAGATGTGCTCTTGGTGCAGAAATATTATAACAAATGGACTAACTACAAGAAAAACCAGTCAATCAGAGTGAATGCAAGAAAAGTATATTGCATTTTATGGAGGTATTAATACAGTCAAACTAGTACGTGGTGTTCCATGATGGTATCACGACATTTTACTTCCGATATATAACTGCCCATGCATTTCACTGCCGCAAATAATTATGTTCTGAAAACAAAACATTTCCTAGCACAGTGAACGACTTTATTGTCAAACATTACAGGAAACTAATAGACTATTGCACTAAACTTGCTTAAAATTGAATAATAAAGTAATTGAATAACTTGCTGGAAAAACAGAATAATAAAGTAATTGAATAATTTGCTAGGAAAAAAAAAACTATAAATATAGAGCAAATACGTTCATTATTGTTTATGTTTGCATGAATACAAATTTTATGACGTAATTTCCGTGTTCCAGGTTTATTGACATGATCATGGTTGCTTTTATAATATTCCGATAATCTAATTTCTATACATACACAAAACTTTAAAATGAAATAATTAATTGGCGCATCCTTATGCCGACAGTAAAATGCACCGACAGTCATATGTCGGCAGTAAAATGCACCGACAGTCATATGTCGGCAGTAAAATGTCGTAGAACCCTTCATGGTATACTACAGTTTTTGATCACCATTGTTGCCTGTTACAGTGATAAAACTGATGCACAGGACACTTTTTGTTTTCTAGATAGAAAACAAGCTGCATTTTCTCAAATAGTTATTGTACTAGTGACGGCATTGTGTGCGTGATGGTATGATATAATGATTGTCATTTCATAATTCAGCTTCAAACAGGAACGGCAGCCAGCAGGATGATGGAGGCAGAAATGATGCAGATCTGCTGTGTAGCTAGTATTGTATCCACTGTTTCATGTCGAAAAACACAGCTTACCAAGCACAGCATAGATATGTGAACTCAGTGATTTTTCCTATAGAGTATGATTTCAGCACTTGGGAAATACTGTATGATTAGTTATCACGTTATTCAGTCCGTGTAATGAACCTGCAAGTTTTGAGAGGATGATGAAACTAAATAATTAGAGAAGAGATGTGTCTTCCCTTGTCAATGACGTGTTGCTGTTTTGTCACATGTTTCATGGTACAATTGAGAACCTGACAATGGTATTCCAGCACATAAAAGACGTATGCTTTAAGATAAATACAGGAAAGTGTGCACTCATGCACATAGAAATATGGTTTCTTGGTTATTGATCTTACGAAGATCACCGTGGTTTAGAACTGACCCCTGATTTACACCAGAATGAAACTCTGTAATTTCTTAAGTTTCATGTCGTACTGTTGATGGTGTGTGGAAATTTCTTCAAGGTTGCTTGCACCACTGTCTGCATTCATTAATATTTTTATTTGCTACGTGTAAACGTAAGATTGTAAACATGCATACAGTTTCAGCATTGGTACTGGGTTTTCCTTTCCAGGATGGTCCATTTATCCTGGACATTGACATCAGGTACAGTGGAAATGAAATAGTTTAGTCACAGTATGGTATGAAACATGTGATCAAATACATGATTTATATGCTTAAAGCTACTATGTACTGATATTGTACAACAAAGAAAATAGTTTTTGCAACTGTGGTGTTTAACAAGCATTAACAAACATTCTACTTGTAAGGTAGGGAGCTCACCATTTGAGTAGACCTTATGTTACTAAAATGGCTGATTAACTTCAAACATTTAGAAGGTCTAACTGCATATTGAATAAAGATACTACAAGAGAATAGAATTTCACTGTACAGACCTGTGCAGGTCTGACAGATTATCTAGCCAGATAGGGAGAGCAGGGTTTTTTTCTTGAGTGAAGTCAAAGCCGCTATAGAAGCAACAATTTCAGACAAGATGAATAGTGAAAATACTACTTTTAGATGGGCATTACAAATGACCAATCAGAAACTGATGTATCCATATATGACTTGGGCACTAATTTGTATGCAGAATGGGAAGCATGACTATCACAAAGAATGTATACTGCCATGAGGAACTAACTGATCAAATCAGGAAAAACTCTTGCAGAGAATTAAAGGCTCTACTACAATGTATAGAGAGAATCATCCTAAATATAGGTATTCCTCTCCATAAGTCTGAGAAATGGGCCAAAGCTTATACATTCATCAATGCGACAACTCAATTTGTCCCAATTTTCGCTGAAAAATGGACAGCATGATTTAGCGCAATTGTATAGACAAACACAGATCAGTACTCTAACTTGCACTTCAATGGCCAGTTGTGTGTCAAGTATTGAGTATATTTACAATGCACTCTTTACAATATCTTCATCAATATGACAGTTTGGCTGAATGGACAGTGTGGGCTGCAAATGTTTGTTTGTTCAGTTTGTAATCCATGATGAAACTGACTGGGATGAGCAGAAACCTTACGAAACTGGCAAGTCAACTGTTTGCCCTTGAAAGTTCATATAATGTTGGCATTATGAATACTGATTCTAATGCAGATGTACATCAGTTGTCACAGGAACATGTTAAATGGTTGCATTCTGTAAATGTTGAAGCATATAAACTTGCATGTCAACAGAAAGGTAATATGCCCCTGTATAAATAGAAATATCATGAAAGCATGATAATGTAATTCGAGCCTGGTAATTGTGTTTGGCATTCGTATGAACTTGCAGCATATGAGCAACTCCATTCTGTTTTGATTGCTCTGTATATAGTACATCAACAGCTTGATGAGATAAAGAATTGCACGCAAGTATGTTAAACAGGGCTGTGAACTTAAAAGCCTCTTGAAGACTAGTTATTCAGAATCAGAGGTGAAAGAGCAGGTTGACTCTAATGAGGAAGCGCTAGCTAATAGTCCAGGAGGATTAGAGTGACTTAGTGCGAATAAAAAAAGTGGTCTAATTACTCTGATGATCTAATGAGATACTGACATTTTATTTCTAGTTGTTATAGACGAGAAGAACTTCTTGACTAGTAGTTAAGTTGTTTAAAATATCAACCACTGAAAGAAAGTGGCGCGTTTCTTATTTTCTAAGCTGTCGAGTGGTGGTTAGCAGTAAGATCTTTACAGAATGTCATGTGATAACTGATCGTTCACAATGCAGTTACAGCAGTTGCTTGGTTAATAGGCTCAAATATGAGGAGGTTTCATCCCTCACTTTCCATATTTGGCAGTGAGATGTTAATCTGAAGTCTCGAGATAATCGTTTGTTCTATCTATTGAGTTGTAGTTCCATTTTTACAGCATAGACTGCACGATGCCCACTAAATATACAGGAAATATAAATGAGGTCATCGGATAAAATCATAGAAAATAGATGATTAGTTTCACTGTTGATGATAACTGGCATAGCAATATGCTGAAAGGACGTTTGCAATTCTTGCTTGCTGGGAATCAAGTTAAGTTTTGGAGGTAAATGTTGACGAGCATTTACCTATAGAAATTTCCTAAGTTTGTTACTCTGGACTAGTGTTTCTGGAAAGGGCCAGCAAAGAAAGATTTGTTAAAAATCATTATTAATCTTCTTGTGATGTAATCTCACAAAAAACACCAATCTATAGATCATGCTTCACCGGCATAAGGAGTTATATGCTGCAAATTAATAATAGAACAGTCTGGAAATAAGATAGTTGACAAGTATTATGAGTATGTGTGCATTTCAAAGCAAGGCCACGTCGGGCCATCTGCTATGTCCACCGAGGGGAATCAAACCCCTGATTGTAGCGTTGTACATTCGTAGACTTACTGGTGTCCCCTCGGGGGATCAAAGTGTTACGAGACTGAATAATCTGCACGTAAGATAACTAATAGATGTTACATGACAAAATAACCACCTGCAGTAAAATTATCTCCAAGCAAGAATAGCCAACAGATGTCACGTCGCAAAATGTCCACCGAAATCAGAATAAATCTGAAAGCATGGTAGTTATCAAATAAATGTCATGTAACAAAATAACTATCGGCAATAAAATTATCTTCAAACAAGATAGTTACCAAATGCTGTTCTCAATAACGCCTGATTAAAGCAACCTACCTACATAGATCAGGCCTAACAATGACTTAATAAATAATGCACTTTAATTAGTATGCCCGTCCCACAATAATTAGACTGCACTAATTCAACAGTCTACAGTAACTCTTGTAATATTTCAGCTAGTTTTGAAGAATGAGGTTAGTCATATGCTAAGTTAATAACGCAAAATATGTTTTGGAAGTTACAGCTAACACATAGAAAGTGAATAATAAACAAATTACTCTGTTTTTCTCGTTCATTATCGAATTAAGTCTATTGATCAACACTTTCCATTATACATAGTTCGTGTTCACTGTTTGCCCTTATTAGGACTCTATTTTTTTTTTTACTTATAGATTCATTACACTCATTCAGGGCATGTTCCTTGTCGCTTGAAAATGACGTAAATTTACATGTTCTTATATACAAACTGGTAACCACCTAGCGGTGGATCCAACATAACCTTGAGGATATTTGGGAAGTTAATATCTACACATCACATTAAACGTTTTTAAGATAGGTATTCGATCCTTCAAAACTTCAAGCAACATACAATGAATGAGAGGAATGAGCCTATAAGTAAAGGACAGTTTAAAATCATCGTAAAGACAAATAGGAAACAAGAACTATTTATAAAGGGAAACAGTGCATTCTGTTTATTGCTAAGTTTCAGAATTGTACAAAATAAAAAAGAAACTTGTTTATATACATATGTGTATATAATTATTTTAGCCATTACTGTTATTCTTTAAAGACAAAATGGAATATATCCTTACTTACAAGACACATAAAGCTAGCAGTATATCTCACGTACCTTCATTGATTACCTGTCCCAGGACACCACACACCTGTAATTGCCTGTATTTTCATATAGCTCTTACAGGCAACATATAGTAATCAATGAAAGCCCATTAAACAGTTTAGATTAGCTTAACATCTGAGAGAATGTTCTACACATGTGTTATAGAATTATATCTGAAATTTTTCTTTCCATTGGAATGGATATTTATTGTTGTTGTTTTGTTGTCTATTATTAAGCACAAAGCTACACAAAGGGATATCTATGTTCTGCCCACCACGGGTATTGAAACCCGGTTTCTAGCTGTATAAATCCGCAGACATGCCACTATGCCACTGTGGGGTTTGATATTTATTTTGATTTTTTTATTATTTCTGAATATGTGTCAGTTTGGCATAAAACATGTGGTCCAGAAAACAATTATGTTATCTCACAACTAACGTTGCCTTATGGCTTTATCTTTTTCTCTATCTGTTTTCATATTAACCAAAATGCTAAAGCATCCTTCCACTGGCCGACTGGGAAATATCTGCAAGTTCCTGTCGATGAATGTTGTGATTATGAGTGACTAGTCACCTGGTAGCACAGTCCAAGATAAATAAGCCAATGTGAGCTGGAAACCTTGTTTCATTTCCAACTCTGTCTGGTTCTCAAGTGTTTAGGTCTCCGGGAATTCATCCCGAGAGAATGAAACCTACATTGCTATATACTGATGTAGTGGAGCCGATCGTCTAATTGTTCACCCAATCACATACACACTGTAGTTGGTCTTTGTATTCATAAAGATTGTGTTGATAGTGTTTTATACTTTGTATTCAGTCCAATAATTCTTAGACCTACGCTCAGTCAGTATACATTCAGCACTGTTCCATTAAAACATTGCCTTGTGGAATCTCGTTATAAGCGGACTTATACATTCCAGTTAATGTGTACCACACACACACAGGTTAATGTTTAGCTATAGTACAAAAAGAAAAATAAGTTATCGAACTTACTATGGCCAAGTTGCATCTGTAAACAATTAAACTGATATTAACGTCGCATCTATCCATTGCACAAATGATCAGTTTAATGATAGTTTGTTTTTGTTTGTTTGTAGATAAGCACAAGGCTGCACAATGGATTATCTGTGCTCTATCCACCACGGGTATCGAAACCCGGTTTCTGTTGTTGTAAGCCTGCAGACATACCGCTGTGTCACAGGGGGGAGGCGTTTAAAGAGAGAGATCAGTCTTGTTTGTTTTTTATTAAGCGCAAAGCTACATAAAAGGCTATCTGTGCTGTGCCCATCACAGGTATCGAAACCCAGTCTTTAGCGTTATAAGTCTTCACGCTTGCCGCTTCTTAATAAAGTACCAAAGGTGTATACTGCATTGCACATAACCGAAGAAAAAATAATATACAGCTCAAATATTTCTTTTTAAATATTTTACCAAATACTAAACATATTATTACCGATATTTAGATAAACAAAAGAAGTAACAACAAGCTAAGGCGTTTAGGTGGAGACACGTTATAGTATTATAGACAAAAATAAATTTTTCAAAACATTCTGACTTGTACTTAATATAACCTGAGAATCTTCTTTTCAATGTTTGTTTGTTTGTTTGTTTGTTTTAGAATTTCGCGCAAAGCTACACGAGGGCTATCTGCGCTAGCCGTCCCTAATTTAGCAGTGTAAGACTAGAGGGAAGGCAGCTAGTCATCACCACCCACCGCCAACTCTTGGGCTACTCTTTTACCAACGAATAGTGGGATTGATCGCACATTATAACGCCCCCACGGCTGAAAGGGCGAGCATGTTTGGTGGGATGCGGATTCGAACTCTTTTCAATGTACCTTAAAAGATCGAAAACGACCTCATATACGTTATCTATTATATATTATATATATATTATTTCATGCCTTCTGCTTTTTCTAAACATAACGGTTGTCTTCGATTATCTTAAGGGTATCTCATAAATATGAATCTTAAGTAATGTTATGGACGTGTTATATTACACACAAAATATAATTTTTACCTTATAATGTTATTATGTATTTTTACCCTTCTTAGAGCTGGAGCTCTAAATGAAATTAAATCATGATGATGACAAAACCTTGTCGAAACGTTGTACATTTGCTGTTATGTTAAACTTATATCAAAGTTTTTCTTCATTACCCATTCAAGCCGTCTCCAACCATTATTAATCTCAAAGTGGGTTCCTCGTCATCGAATTAGAATAGTATATCGCTTCTCAGTTTACATTGACAGACAGGACAGCAGTAAGTTTACGTACTTACAACACTAAAATCCGGGGTTCGATTCCCCGCGGTGGACAGAGAAGACAGCCTAGTTTGGCTTTACTCTAAAATACACTCCCGAATACTTTTAAATACAATTAGGGACATTCTTGCAGTTTAAAAACGCATTTTTAACTCATCCTTCTGTAAAAAAACAAAAAAAAAAACTTCTAAACGTAACCTCTTGTTAGATCAATTTTGGCCCCAAACTACTACCACCACTTCCTGGCAAAAATACATAAAACTTAATCAGTACCTCAACCATTCCTATAACACTCAATATCGCCTTTTGTAAAACAATAAAGCTAAAGCCAAAACCACCATTATTACACAGTAGCGTGTAAGAATGGGTAAAGAGAGATTCTCATCTCTGACCGCCCGTGGCTCCTGCCTGAAATATCTTCCAAGATTTCTTCGTATCCATCATACCAGAGAAGAAGACCATATGACGAACTGAAAAAATAAACACTAAATCAACAGGATATGCACTAGACATGAGAAAAATAAAGAGTGTAAGAAGCCTTATACATCCACCTAACTGATAACACACTCGGTCCATCCTGCACAGAAGTCAGCTAAACTTGGATATCCCTCTTGAAAGCTGTCAGATAGTTAGTTGATTAAAGTTTTAAATCTAGGAGATCACAGTCGATTGGGATAACGTACCAGACTTTACATTAAGAAGACCTGGCAGTTACCAACATAGAAAGGCTTCAAAACTTCCTGACAAAAGTAGATTAGTAGTCGACACGTAGTATAAAACTAAGTAGTAATTATTATTTACTCACACACGTATATATATATATATATGAGTTATAATTAAACTACTAACCATGACAACGATTTTTAAATTTCTCTTTACATTTAATGGAATTACGACGGTAATGAATAGATTAGTACCACTTCTTTTCCGGACAATATTCCGGTATTTATCAAAATGCTCTCTAACATACTTCAAATCTTTACAAACTCGGATTCCTGAATGATACTCTATCGGTTTTAACGTTTTAATACTCCACGGTACCATAACGTTGTAATATATACCACTTCATATACGCGCCCTAATTAGGTTCTAAGTTGTCTTTTCAGAGCTTTTATGTAGAACTTTATTGAGTGGCTTGATATTTACTTCTATTGCGCGATTCCGGTGAACATTTGTATATTCTCAAAACTTAAGATATTTCATTATTAAGTTAAGAGCCATAAATTATCATTAGCTACAGTACCAAGGTTATCAGCGAATACGTGGTTGAAAGAAAGACGACGATTTACATTCGCAAAAAGAAGGTAAAATGTCGTGTAACTCCCCATTGGTTGTGTTACCTAACACATCATGATAACTACAATTATGCTACCAGTCGCCCTCTGGCGAAAGTTAGTTGTAAAGAAGTATCTCTAACTATAGATACCACTTTAATTAGTTCTATAGTCTGTCAATAGATAGAGCCATAAGGTAAACATTATCTTTTGTGCATTAGCAAATCTTGCTAAACACGACGTTCTTGTGCACGTTCGTTTTCTGCAAAGCAAGTGTAATACAGTTGCATACTTTGTGTTTGCTTCCAAGGTTAGTTAATATGTAATGCTTTCATCAAAATTATTGTGTTTTTATTTCTCGGATGGGACGCAGAGAGTCGCTCAAGTAACACTTTAACTTTCCTTGGTTTGAGATGAGGATTTACTAACTAGAAACTAACTGACTTTTTTGCATGTAACACGTACTTTCTTGTAGGGAAGATAACACGTGACGTACACACATAAAAAGCCATTCATGTTGTCGACGAATAGGATAAGGGTCAGGGGCAGCCATACCACAGAGCTCAACTCCCAGTGAACATAGATCTTGGATGCGAAGTGTGCACCCACGTACAAAAGTGGCTTTATCAGGGTATTGTGGTTATTGAATGTAAAATCGGGTTTGTCCCTTTAACACTAGATTTAGAGAGTTTTTCAAGAGTTCTTAGAACTTTTCTAAGCATAATTTGTAACTTTTAGAACATTTTTAACATCAACTTTCAGTAACGTTAGTAACTTTTATAGCTTTAAGAACACCATCACTTAACATTTTATTTGAGGCGTTGTGATTTTAAAGTATTTGTATTAGAGTTTTTAACTAAAGACAATATTTGAAGTAAGTGAACGTTATCATTTTATTATTTTAGTTAAAGCTTAACTGAATGCTCTACGGGAAATATCACACAAGTAAAGATGTTAATTAGGCTTAAATTTTCATACAGTCCATATTGTCTTTATTTTTTTCGTAATAAAGAATATTATCAAAGTGCTGAAAGTGCTGGTTAGAGTGCTTGTTTGTTTGTTTCAGCACCACAATGTAAAATGAGCTATCTGCAATCTGTCCAGTCCAAGAAATCGATCCACAGATATTAGCATTGTAAGTCCGTAAACCTATCGTCATCATGGGACTCGTTAGAGTGAAGCTTGAGTTGAGAAATAAGACGACCATACCTGTTCCCCATGTCGTATCAATCAAACGCCACGCCCCAAAGATGAAGATTGCATTCCACGCATGCATTACATCTTCTCCAGGATTGAACTGATGGCCAGGCCTATAGTTGTGGCCTTTAACAAATCCTTGTAACGTCTTTACACGTATATTGGCGAGCCTGAAAAATATTTACAGAAAGCATTAGCCGTAAAACAAAACTAGGATGTAGAAAATACATCACCACAATGAAGTTTAATATCGTATGGAAATTCCAATGCACTGAAAAGGGCCCCTAGTGAGATATAATCGTATATATTTTTCTTCTAGAATTACTATAAATTTCTTTAAGAAGTCTGAGTGTGGTCTAATGGTTAGTGTATTAGAGAAACCGAGGATCTCAGGTTCAAGACGTGATGCTAACAAAACATATTTGCACTTGCAGCTGTGAATGTGTTATAAGAGTGAAAGTCAATCCCCCTATTTGGTTAAAAGTAGCCAGTTAAAGCAACAGCTGCTCCCGATTGGTGGAGTTTCCTCTGGTCCACAGTTTAACATTGGAATCGGCTATTCCATAACCACAGTGGCCATTTAGTCTACTGTGTATATATGTTAGTATTTTCAGTTTCCTTGATATATGAAGTTAGTTTACACTTCGCATCTGGGGATCACTATCTAGAGTCCTAGAAAAAAAAAATTACAAATAATAAAATATGTAACATATAATTTGATAAAGTATAGTGAGTATCTTTAA
>NW_013666256.1:246569-249986 GCF_000517525.1 Limulus polyphemus
AACAGCTGCTCCCGATTGGTGGAGTTTCCTCTGGTCCACAGTTTAACATTGTAATCGGCTATTCCATAACCACAGAGGTCTTTGATGTGGCCATTTAGTCTACTGTGTATATATGTTAGTATTTTCAGTTTCCTTGATATATAAAGTTAGTTTACACTTCGCATCTGGGGATCACTATCTAGAGTCCTAGAAAAAAAAATTCAAATAATAAAATATGTAACATATAATTTGATAAAGTATAGTGAGTATCTTTAAGGCTGAATTCTGACTTAAGCGCAAACAGTCATTAGTTCCATGAACACGAGAAACTGCATGAATTATAAAATGTTACCCCTTTTTTACTAAACGTGGCAAAAAAAAAAACGAAACAAAAATATATAGAAAACTCAGTATCGCAGAAAAGATATAAGTTACTATAAGTTTTGCGCCCTCATTATCGTTTGCGCAAAAGAAATGGAAATGAATGTTTCGATTAAAGTTGATAACTGTGTGTTTCAACAACAAAAACTAGAAACTACGGCAATGTCCTTCCTATCAATACAAGATATCCGTGTGTCATCAACAACAAAAACAAAGGCTAGAAACTACGGCAATGTTCCTTCCTATCAATACAAGATATCCGTGTGTCGTCAACAACAAAAACAAAGGCTAGAAACTACGGAAATGTACCCATCAATACTGAAGTGTTTTCTCACCTGCATAATTCGCTGAATAAAGTACAGTAATCTTTACTGACCCCCTCACACGCATGTAGAACGTCTTCGGCCGTTATACGTACATCCATATATTTCCAGTCGTATCTGCAAATAACAGCAAATTAAATTCATAAAGTAACCACAAGAACTAACCATTATTAAAGTATACGACGTTGACAGTGAAAACGCTAATATATATATATATATATATATCAACCAGTTAATATCATTTCAATTCTAAGACTCCTGTTTCACAGCTACACAATAGCTATAGTGGGTATCGAATCCCTGAGTGTTAGTTTTATAAGCTTTCAGGGTTACCGTTAAGTTCCCCGGTAAGTTTACGGAATTACAACACAAAAACCCGGGGCTCGATTCCCCGCGATTAGCACAGCATATAGCCCAATGTGGCTTTTCTCTAAAACAAACAAATAAACAAGTAACCATTAAGTCACGGGGGACTCAATTCAAAGTTGTACGAGAGGCGATGTTTCAAAACATTGCAGAAAAAAAAAAGACTCCATGAGACCATGTTTTAAAAACATTTAGTTCTGGGTCATCCAGTTAATACAGTTGTGCACATTTCATACGTAAGATTTGAAATGAATTAAATAAACTAAGTTACAGTTTTAGAAATAACAGTGATGCTGACGCTTGCCTATTTTGCCCTTCCCTAGTTTCTTAGCGATTGTAAAGTTGAAATTAGATGTTCAATCCCTACAGTAGACATAACACAGATAGTCCTTATTATTTTATATTTGTTAAAAATTGATAGATTTTATTTAATTATAAGCTATTTTTTCAACTGACCTTGTGATTTTAAAGTAGGACAGATAAACCTAAAGTTTGTTTAATTTTTGTATAAAATGTTTGAAATAATTTTACCAAGAAATAAAACAGTACTACGCAGATTAATATCGTTCGATCTGTGAACGATATACGATATGAATCATATGATTGAGCATTTACTTCTATAAGAAATTACTTTTAATTGAAAACAACAACAAACAAAAATAAGATTGCATGAAGATTTCTTAGCTTAAATAAGTTTTTAAACAACATCTTTATAAAGATGTCATCATTTTTAACAGCAGCTTAGCGGCTCATATAATGATTCTGAGTGTTTGTTTTTCAGGAACAAACTTTTAGTTCATAGCTTCGTCATTTCCTTGATCGACTTGAGATCTAATTACAGTTTTGGATTAAGGAGGTCAAACCCTTTCGACTGATGTATTTGACCATGCCCAAGGTCTCATAGATCAATTTACTCTAATCCTACCTAAAAGAATTTCAATTTGAGAGTAGGCTGGTAGAGATCCTGATGAGTAATAAAATCGAATTGGGTATACGCACGCCCCACGCTTGGTGTAGCTGGCGCACAAAAATATAGCTAATAAAAAGAGAGAAAAAAGGTCTCATAGGTTAATTTACTCTAATCCTGCCTAAAAGAATTTTAAGTATTACGGCTGTTGAGGATTCTCTCTTGTAAATATATGACGTTATTAAACTTACGTCATGTTACTGGCCATCCACTTGAAGAAAGCTCGTACTTTCTGTAAATCGGTTTTGGCACCTTGGGTCAGGTAACTAACAAGATTTTGAACTGACGTTCTTGCAGATTTCGGGGCCTGAAATACGAAATACTTCGTTTATTAAATAAGCTAAGATTAGTTTGGCATAAACGAATTCTATGCTTAAACGTACAGACGTCTATAATATTCACTTATTTTTAAATGTTCTTTAAAAATCAAATATTATCATAATTCTTGCTAATTGTTGCAACATTAGCAGGAATTATGATGATATTTGATTTGTAACAATGTGATTAAGTTATCTACCATAATTCATGTTAATGCTTTAACTGATAATTAGTAACCATAAAAAAAATTATAGTCAAAATCACAAAATTAATTATAATGAAACTTGATAATGGAAATAGTGTACTTAGTGTACTTTAACTGATATGATAACATTTGTTAAATTGAAAATATACATTGAAAATAACAATGACAGAGAAATGAAATTACAAAATCCTTTGTCGAAATTTTAAAAATGATACACTTAGTTTAGCGTAGGACCATCAGGTTCTCAACCAGGTATTTTCTATTATGTTCCTAAAATACAAACATATTTTTTCAATAACTCCAACTTAATTAATACATCATTAGGGATAGTTTTGATTTTGCTAATGAAATACGGAATATAAAGTTTGATAAAAATATTTAGGGCCTATTGGGCTAGTTTTGGTATAAAGTGTCTATACACTATAAATATTTTGAAATTGTCATGCAAGATTGGATCTCCTATCTACTCTCTTGACAGAATGGTTAGTAACTATTAGTTTAACAAACAAAATTTCATAAAATCACCAATGTATGAAGTTACAAAACGTTCAGTATTACTTAATATCTTTCATAATATAACAGCACACAATTAAAACGTATTTTTATACATGAATGCCGTTTCTCGTATTTTTGATTTTTGATATAAAGTCAGACAATTTCCATTGAAAACATCAACTGTGGTTTATCCTTGTCCTTGTTGCAAAAAAAAAAATGTTATGTCGGCTCACCATGGCTGCGAACATATGCGAAAGAAAAAGTAAATATAAGGGCATCAAAAAAAGATAGAGTGTATTGGAAACCGCCTTGGATCAGTGTGACGTATTCGTCCATTCAAATTATCTTAAGATCTTAACTAAGGCCAATGGCCAGGTGGTTAA
>NW_013666256.1:250498-255561 GCF_000517525.1 Limulus polyphemus
TTTCTAGTCTTACACTGCTAAATTAGGGTCGGCTAGCGCAGATAGCCCTCGTGCAGCTTTGCGCGAAATTAAAAAAAACAAACAAACTAAGGCCAAAAAACGAATAAAACCTCTGTGATAATGTACATAGTTAATACAATACCATGCTGCAACATTCTATGCGGCAATGAACATAGTTAAGATGCTATCATGCTGTTACTCTTTAATCATTAGCATAGTTAAGACTTAATGTTGCTGTTACTCCACGATAATAAGCATAATTAAAATGTGAAGATGCTAATACTCCGTGATTGTACATTTATCAGGTGAAGGGAGTAAGCTCGAAATAAGCATACAAAATCATAACATAACATCTAGGCCGTCCTAACCATTAAAGTAAACTTATTTTTTAATTAAAAAAACAGCACAAAGCTAGCCGTTATCATTTAAGTATTTATCAAGGCTTCTTTAATCTCCCTTAAATTACCTACATCTGCCACATCTATCGGCAACATATTCTGAAGGCCAACCATCCTGTTAGAATAATGCAACTGTCTGAGATGAATGTGACTCCTAGCCTGCCAAAATTTATATCTGTATCCCCTAGTCTTATCAATCTCATCATTAAAAGATGACGCATCCACACTATCAGTCCTCTTGACAATCTCAAACACCTCAATCACATCCCATTTAGCTGTTTTTTCTTTTTTTTTCAAGAGAAAACAATTCTAGAGATCTTAAATTATCCTCGTATGACAGCCTTTCCACCTCAGGTATCATCGTAGAAGCCCTCCTCCGAACCCAAGAAGTCAATGTCCTTCCTCAAGTAAGGAGCCCCAAAATGAACACAATACTCTAAATGTATCTTAGCTAATGACCTATACAATTAAATTATAGCCTTAGACTTATTTGCCCAATCAGTAATAACAGCATATTGTTTAGACGTCTTAAGAGACTGGTCACCCAAAACATCAAGATCCTTTTCTTCCATAACACTATATTCCCATAAAAATCATACGTATAATGTAAATTATGATAACTCATATGAATTACCTTACATTTATTATAAGTAAAAGCCATCTGCCATTTATTCGCCCAACTCACCAAATAATATAAATCTTTTTGTAAAGTAGCAGCATTCTCTTCACATCCAGTAACACCCAATAGCTTAATATCATCAACAAATTAAAAAAAAAAGATATCGATCATTCATTCATTCCTGGCATTGATGTAAATCAAAAGGAACAAAAGTCTTAACACTGAGCCCTGATGTACCACAAATGTGACATTAATCCAGTTTGACTGAACTCCATTTGTAACAACCGTCTGCTTTTTTCCATCCAGTCATTTTTCTATCCAATAAGCCAAATTATTCCACATACTTATAGAGATAGCGTGTTTAACAAGCCTTTCATGTGGCACCTTGTCAAGTGCTTTCCATATATACCAAATCCACACCCTTACCCTAAACTACATAAGCAGTGACCTCTTAAAAGAATTTAAAAAGATTAATAAAGGAAAATTTACTCCTCGTGAAACCACGTTGACCATCCAACAAAATTTTAAATTTCATTAAGTGACGTTATAAAGCGTCTTTTATCAGACTTTCAAAAACTTTTCCCACTACTGATGTAAAACTAATAAACCCATAATTATCGGAATAAAATTTCTCAAATCCCTCGAAAAGATGAGCAACATTAGTCAACTTCCAATCTTCTAGTACCTGTCCATTATTCAAAGACTTACAAAAAATTATAGTAAATGGTTCACATATCCATCCTTCCTTAACCCCCTTCAAAACCCTTGGGGAAATATTATATTGTCAAAGAATAAAATTATTTTTAATACTTTCTAATTTTGTCTTAACAAGTTCAGAATTATGGTGAACATTTTGTTCCATTTTGTTTCCATCTAGCAGCTGTTCAGGATGAGAAATATCAATTAAACCTTTATTAGTAAAAATTGTAGAAAAGTTAGAATATAATAACCCAGCTATCTCATGGTTATAAGAAGTGAGCCTTCCTATATTACCTCTCAAAAACCTTACTCTCATCCTAACATTTTGCTTACCTTTAATGTACTTAAAGAAAAAAAAATCTTACTGGTAATTTTTAGCAATCTTTATTTTCTTCTTCTTATACCCTTTTCGATTTACGTTTGAACAAATTTCTTGACCTTCTTTAATCTTGAAAGTTTCCCGTCATACCAGCCAATTTAAATTTCTTATTTTATAATGTTTTTCTTAACTTTTATCCCTTATTACCTTTGTGAATCAAACTGGATTTTTACTTGCAGCCACCCTTTTTTCTATAAGAAACGTGTCTATCTTGAATATTAAAACTTTTCCACATTTGATGAGTATCTCCAATTAATTTTATTGGCCAATTGAAAAAATAATTCTTCTCTCATCCCTTTAAAATTTGCAACCAAAATATTGCTATTTCTGATCTCTGTATGCAGTAATAAATCAACCTAAATGAGCAATGATCACTTGCACCCAGATCTCCTCTACTCTCCACCACTTCAACCATTTCTATATTTTCACCTTCACAATCCTTATAATACAATTATTAGCTATGTGTTATCTAATGAGATTGAACTATAACTCAAATTATGAGCAAACGTGCAAACAGTATTTACACAAACATGAAAGGATAGTTTGGAACCCTTTCCCCTGATTCTATCAACGTGCGGAACAATTGTTTGTTTAATTGCTGAAAATAATTGATGTTATTAATTTTACTTGTTCGTTTCCAAATACTTTGTAATTCTAGTTGAATTAATAAAATGCTGTACAAAAAATGCAAATTGTTTTTAAACAACTTTCTTTAGTTACTATACTTTTGCATACAAGGAACATTCTCAATAGAATATAGTTAAACTTTATAAACGAGGGTTATATAATTTACACAGTAAGGAATCTTTTATGTATCATTCTTGTCTGTTTTCCTAAGATAAGACATAAGACATCTGTCTCGTAGTGAATGTTAGAATTAGAAATGTAATAACTTTAAGGTTAGAGTATTCTGGGACTTTAGGCTAAACAATATATATCAGATTTTCAGGTACCGCACCGTATGCAAACTTATTTTCTGCTGGATTTGGAGAAAAAGATTGACATAATTGGACATTGGTCAATTGATGCAACCACGATGCAGCTAAATGCGCCATCTGATGTATAAGCGTATAAAAACGTTTATCGGTTACTTTGGGCAAATATCATTTATAAGGAAGTCTAAACAACAACAAAAAAAGAAATTTTGAGCGTTGTTAGCTTTTTTTTCTGTTTGTCTCTCAATTTCAAGACTCTTTATAACATTTACGTATGGTGGTTTGTTTTAGTGTTTCTTTGTACTTTGTGTAACTGTTTTCATTTGTACAAGTAAGCTTAATATGAAGGGATTGGCTGTAGATGGTATATCTTTTAGTACTGGAAATATTGTGGTCTGTCGGTTTGCAGTATAACTCATTGTACAGAAGATCTCTCAAAAGAGTGAGTGGCAGCTAAGATTACTTTAAGGGGTTAAAGATTAATAATTGTATGGGAAAATGCAGTCTTATAAAATAATTCGTTAAATATTAAACAACCAAATAATACGTTCTGTACTCCAGTCGACTTTGCAAGAACTAAAAGACATAGGATATTATATTTAAATAAATAAATAAAGGTTGGAACGATTGAGCATTATTTTTCCAAGTTAGGTACATTTAATAAATATAAAAATTCGAAATTTGTAACTTTGCAGTGATTTTCTGCACTGTTAAGAAGTTGGGAACCACTTGGTATCCATGAAAGTACTACCAGACTGAATGTAAAGAAAAAGACGAAGAAAGCCTATCTGACTGCAACTTTTAACACTAGTTATTTCCATAAGGTTATCCATGATTCTGTAATGAGCGGTCTTCCACCTTTAATTGATTTCTTATCAGTAAAACAACAATGAATATTAGTTTGTTTTGTTTATATTCGCATACAACGTTTGTGTTTGCTCAAAACTATGTAATGGGCTGTTTCCAAGTTACGTAAAAATATTTTCTTTTTTATTTGTACATGAGAAATATCGATTTATTATTTTTTACATGCTATTAGTTTTCATTTCTTTTTTCTATCCATTATTGCAACTAATTTATTATTTTTAAAAAAAATTTTCATTGTGTACAGTTGTAGTCATTTTATTCTTAAGAAACCTCTGAGCTTCCTTTTCTTTGACCCTAAAATTCCTGATATGTTTTCAATCTATTCAAAACTGAAAGGGTCCACAAATTGCATTATATTGAGTATTCTACCCCCCCCCCCCCCACACACACACACATTTTCTAATATTTGGATACACAGGAAACCATTGTATCTCTGGAACATTTCTTGCATGTTAGATTCAACTAAGTTTTCTCGCGCTTCTCATTTAAATTCAACCTAAAGAGGCTTGTGTTCCTCATGGCGGGCCTCACGATGTCAATGAAAATCGCTTCATTGACCTTCACACTTGACATTATCTACTCAATTCCAATACATCCATGAAGAACAGAGGTCTGCCTTCTGAAAGTGCCCGAGTCGTAGTGCTTGTTGTTGTTTTTCGATCTTATGTGTTTTCTCTGCAAAATCTCAAATCACGAACAAAGCCCGAAGAACGCTGTCACAGTTCCAAGGAGCCACCCATCGTAGGTGCAACAAATCCTACAAAAAATCTAGAAAAAATATTCGGATATGTGGGTGACGGGCGCAAATGTAATAGCGTTGTTGCTAATATTACAGTTTTCATGAATCATGAAATAAAAGAGCGATACATGTTTGAAGATAATCTTGGTAACGCATAGAAGATGCTTTATATTAAAACGTTTGATGCAAGAAAACAATCAAATTTTTAGAACAGTGGTCTAAAGACATCATAATATAAAGGGATTTCACTCTGAAATTGAGAGTGGTTGTTAATCCTACTATTATGATTATAGTATTTTGGCACTTGTGTATAAAGTTAAAATCATAAATAATATTCAACGTTAAACTGGGACATAATTAAAAACATTTTATTTAGGCCTATCTATGGCCTTCAAAAAGGTGACGACACTTTTTGTTTCTTTTTTGT
>NW_013666256.1:256236-258460 GCF_000517525.1 Limulus polyphemus
GGCCATAGATAGAACCTAAATAAATGTTTTTAATTGTATACCAGTTTAACGTTGAATATTATTTATGATTTTATCCTACTATTATGATTCAACGGTTTGATTCGAATATCATGACATAATACTAATAGAAGGGAAACTAACACCATGTTATTAGAATGCGAGTTACCAGTATGAACAGCTAATCGCAGGTGGTAATCTTACTATTATGATTCAACGGTTTTATCCCAAGAACTCGATGTGATAGAAAGTAATCTAGCATCGTTAGAAGGTGAGTTAAAAGTATGAACAGCTAATTAAACCCGTTAAAGATTCGGGTTAACGGTTTGGGGAAGAAACTGTTTTCAAAAGTTAAAATGTTTCTAATATTCCAGTCTAGCTCTTGGCATTTTGTTCAGGATTTAAATATACATACTAATACATATGTATGTATAATAAATCTCATCCTCCTATTTGACTGACCATGCAAGTTATTCGGGCTTTTTTGTGAAAGCAAATCAATAACAAAACAATTAAATTCCAAACCTTTAACTTTTCAGCAAATTAGTTCAAACAAACATACATAAAAATGTTTAAAGCATTTAGAAATTTTAAAAACAAAGAACTCTTGGACTTACAAGTGATTTTTAACTGACTTTACAAACTTCCACTTTGGCAAGTGAAATCGGTTTCTTTACAAATTAATTGACCTCTGGAGACCTACACGGTTGTTAAACTGTTTACTAGGATTCTAACATTACAGGGGATTGAGATATGTTACGGAATTTTCACCAATTGGAAGTTTCTAGAAGTTAGCAGCAGTAAAAGGGAACAAAGCTTACTCTCAAAGCATGTTGGTCTATCTCCAGAAATATATCAGGATTAGGGACCATCTCCTTCTTCTTACAAGGTGGGGGGCAGGCAGCATATTCGGGAGCTTCGTCTGTAATTGGATCATTATCAGTCTGAGCTGCAGTTTCTATTTTATTTGTAGACTCATAAGTGCATTTAGGTACTACACTCATGTCGTGACGAGAGATGTCTTCAGACTCTCTTGGTGAACTTGTAATGCTTCCTTGAATGTTTACTTTATTAGATCGGTAGTATCTGGTGGCCGAAAACGACTCGCCGAGTTTTCTTTCTATATGAGCAAAAGGTGACGTCGCGTCTTTAGGGTACTGTACATTGTTAGAACAGTCAGTATTTGCTGCTAACGCGACTGGAACAAAGTCCATTTGAGATTCAAAATCCACTTTAGTTGATTTATATGGCCTGACGGTTAGATCAGATTTGTATCCTGAGGTGTGGCTTGATATAATTCCACTGGTCTGTGTCGATGAAGACTGGCGGACCGTTTGTGTAGAGTGATTCACTTTGGAAGTTACTACCTGAATACCGATATCAATGGTTATCTTGTCATCCGTTTGTGAAGAGCTGTGACATAATTTCCCCTGTGGAAGATTCGTCTGTACTTTCACGCTTTTTACAGAATCTTTCTCGTTTAGTGTTCCGGCCAGTGTCTGCGTTTCCACGTCCAATATATCTGGTCCTTGAAAATCTTCAAAATAAGATTCCTCCAGGTCTTCACCTGGAAACGAAGGAATATCTGTTTGAGTGACAGAGTCAACGAGCTCAAACATATGTTCAACTTGAATCCCGAGATCAACTAATTCGGGTTTTTTCCTTAATATAGCACCTTGGTTATCAGATTTAGGTCCTGCACATGCCAAGTGAAGCAGCACTAGTGCCTTGCTGAAAGGCGACACCGCTCGGAAGTTTTTACTTGATCCGCAACCCATAACTCCTACAAGTGAAAAAAAAAAAAAAAAAACGAAGAGAAAAGAAAGATAATCATAAAAAATAACATAATCAAAGTTTAAGCCAAACAAGTTCTAACATTATTATGAATATTTATAAACAAGGATCCATTCAAATCCAAATCTAACATGCTGTTGGCAAAATCTTAAACGTGACGAACTCGTCAGTGAATGTTCAAGGCGTTGTATTTTAACCTTTATAGCAGTTATAAGCTCATTAGCGTCGCAAGGATACTTAGTAAAGGAAGGCCTAGATATTATTACTTAGAGTAATCCATTTTCGATAATTCCTGTGATGCATCTAATTAAAAATTTTGGGAAAAATTATTCCCTAAAAATAGAAAAGATATACTAATTATCAATTCAGTTCATTTGTTTGTTTCATTCAAAACACATATATTAGAATATTATAAAAGTAAGTAGCACTTTTT
>NW_013666256.1:259137-279068 GCF_000517525.1 Limulus polyphemus
GTCAATTAATGCTATTGACGAGAAGACCAGCTTGAAAAATCCGTTAAAACCATAACAACTGTTGTTGTAACAATTGATTTATATAGTTTCTGTTCCAACCACTATTGTGTTTATTGTGTCTCAGCTTGCATGACGAGCTCTGGATTGATCGAAATGCATCGTCGACAATGGATATGGCGAACATTGTGTGGTTGAAATACTATTATTATACACTCTTCTAATTACTGAAAGTCCCTACCGGACTACATAAAGAATTAGTGTTAAAATATTATAGGCCTAAAACTAATGTTTTATGACAGGTATAATTGATTATTATCTTGCTTCACCAGCTTGAGAAAAGCGTTCACACCACAACAATTGTCGTTGTAACAATTGACTTGTTTATATAAATGGTGTTCTAACCACTACTGTGTTCATTGTGTACCAGGTTGCATGACGAGCTCTGGATTGATCGAAACGCGTCGTCAGTAATGGATATGGCGAACACAGTGTGGTTGAAATACTGTTATTATACACTTCTAATTCCTGAAAATCCCCAAGGGAGTAGATAAACAATTAGTGTTAGAAATATTATAAGCCTAATACTAAAGTTTTGTGACAAATATAATTAATTATAGACAAAGATGGACAATGAAGCGCACAGGCTTCGTGTTCTTGACTGCCTCTCTTTTTATTGCCCCCCCCCAGTGGCACAGTGGTATGTCTGCGGAGTTGTACTGCTAGAAACCGGGTTTCGATACCCGTGGTGGGCAGAGCACAGATAGCCCTTTGTGTAGCTTTGTACTTAATAACAAACAACAACATCTCTTTTTATTTCTTCTGAAAATTTTCAAAGATGATTCCACAATTGAAATTCCAGTATTATTTGTCATATAGAACAAATCAAATCCATGTGCGGCTAATATAAACTTCACCTGATTTCTTAGACGAGTTCTAATTACCATTACATACAAAGCAAAAGCAAACAAAATAAAAAAGGAAAGCGATAGTTCGGCCTGCAGATATCAATTCCATAAGGGAATATTTTACAATTCTCTAAACTGTGCCTCATGCAACAAAAACAAGCAGAAACAAATAGGAGATTGGAATCGCAAGACCAAACACTGTAAAAATGGCCAATTAACAGATTGTTGGTTTACACTAGTTTCTTACGTTTCCCCAGTCTTTGTTTTTTTTTTTACGATCAACGAAACCATAGCGAACTTAATACTATCTTAGTAGCCCCATGCTGCTTCACCGGCTCTGAAGGTCCATAACGCTAAAAACTCAGGTTTCGATACATGCGGTGAGCAGAACATAGATAGCCTATTGGTTAGCTTTGTGCTTAATAACAAACAAACAAAACTATCCTAGTAGCTCCTGTTAATTCTCAAATTTTCATGCAGAAGCATGTAGTAACACTACTGTTTCAAAACTATGTCATGTTTCCACAATATAGGCAACTAGTTAACATGGGAGACTTTTCCATAATATCGTAGCTTCGAAATTGTTTTCACAATTTAAACACATAATGTAGCTAAAGAATTGACTTAAGTTTTAAATCTAATATTCCACATGAGGGTACTTCATAATCTCCAAATTATGTACAATGATGAATGGCTTCCACTAAAAAAAAGGTTACAATTTGGTATGTCCACGTTGGACCACAGGAAAGGGGGAGACAGTGGCTAGTGATTGAAAGAACGTAATGTCTTGACAAGCTTTTGTAGGATTCATCTTATAAGTAACCATAATATTAGCTGAAAAACGTTCAAGTTTTGATTGAAAGGTCACATTTATTTCGTTTAATATAATTTTAATGTGAGTTTACTGTAAGTAAGTTTATAACAACAAAGAGGACGTTTGATTTAAGCAGATATTGTGTGAATTAAAACATATTGAAAACATTTTTATATATTACAAAGCTTTAACAACTGATTTTATTCATTAACTGTAATAATACCCACTCTTAAATTACACACTAGGCAACCATTTCCTTGCTTAATGATTAACGCGACTCTTTCAATCAATAAAACGATCTTTTTAGAAAAGCTTGAGCTGAATTAAATAAAATAGAAAGTGAGGGAATACCAAACTAAAAGTTAAACAATGATTAGTTTCTTATGACTGTCATTTTGCGTAACTAATAGGCAACTTCAGTGTGCAAGAAGTATCGATGCCTTTATGTAGCTTTGGGCTAA
The DNA here is from genome assembly GCF_000517525.1 of Limulus polyphemus. Taxonomy (NCBI): domain Eukaryota; kingdom Metazoa; phylum Arthropoda; class Merostomata; order Xiphosura; family Limulidae; genus Limulus; species Limulus polyphemus. The sequence goes on from NW_013666256.1 coordinate 261,318, forward strand.
GTTCTACAAAGGAACAAAGAATTAAATAGCTAAGCTGTCGAAGCAAAGATGTTTTTCATGCTTATGGTCTTTTCTCATAATTATTTTCATTAGTCTGTCAAATATTTCGAATAAGAAGTGTGTGACAAACTAAGCATTTCAAATCTATCTGTTGTTCATAACATGTAATTGTCCAGGGGACCTTTCTTTCAACACAAGAACTCATCAACAAGAACTGATTAATATCTTGATTTATTGATTGGCAAACGGGTATATTTCTGACTTCTAGCTAGTAGATGTGAATTATTTATTTGTTTGTTGTTAAGCCCAAAGCGACACAATGGGCATCGAAACCCATTTATTTTAAATTATCTCAGGTTTCTTGGCTCGTTACTGCCGTCAAAAACCAAAATCGTGCTCCGAATTTCGTGGGTGCGTTATAGGAGTATAGGTCAAATCTCATTATTCGGTTTGACAAGAGTTGGCTATAGGTGATGTTGACTAGATGCCTCACCTCTAACCTATGACTTCAAAATTAGGAACGGCTAGAATTCACAGTCCGACATACTAACCGCTTGGCCTAAGTATTTAATACATTTGCAGTACTAACGTATTATTATTATTTTGCTTGGAAACTTCACACGAAATCAAGAATTTGAATGACCGAAGCAGTTCTTGTGACGAAATTGGGTATATCTCACGATAATAAAGATTTGAAGATGACGAAGTTCACAAGCTTGGACATAAGTGTGGAAATAATGAAACGTTTTCGTGGAAAAGATGGCTGAGAAAACTAGAATCATAACAATAACACTCAACTATGTATCAATTAAGACCCCAATACAGCTCCAGTGGACTTTTGTGCTGTTGATCTGCTTTAAAGTGGTTAAGGCAATAGTGCGTATTCATGGCCATCATACTGAAACGACGGAGAAAGTAGCACAAAGGTCACTTGGAGCCTGGAAAACCGCTTCTATGAAATGCAATTAACCCTTAAACCTGGAGAATTCTCCTTTTAAATCCCTTTACACAGGACGGTAGAACTTAAAGTTTTGGAATGCGTACTTGTAAGAATTGTAGTTAAATGAAGGATAGAAGAATCTCACATTACACTTCTTTAAATCCTGCTTAAAGTTTTCTTGAATAGTGTTTTGGGAATATATTTAAACCAACGTATTTGTTTTTGGCTGTTACATCATAATATCGTCGTCAACTTGGAAAAACGTTTAAACGATGTGGTTATTGTTGACTCATTCTTGATGATGACTTGTAAACCCGACGGTACATTTAAAATTGAAATTATTGTTGCCTGATAAGGCCGTAGTAGAATGTTTCTCCTTTTAAAAATCATATATTTTGCGTCACAGTAAACAGTTTTAACTTTTTTTTCCTTTTCTTATTAATAAAACACACAGTGACTGCATTCTGCATTTGACATGAAGGAATTCAAATCTAAAATGATTCTAAAACTACTTTTACTATTCTAAGCAAAAGTTATTGGAATTTTTGAGACATCTAACAATAGGTTGTAGACTGAAGATACGACTTATAGGTATTCCTTCTACTTGTTGATAGACCATTAACGCTGAAACAGTTTCTATAGTGGAGTGCTGAAAACCATTGACCAAAATCGAATCTCCTGTATATGATATGAACCATGTCAAGCCAGGGCGTGCTTCTGCACCCTCAGCAGCTTTAGTTCTTGCGTCCTTGTGAAAGACATGTTGGCGGAATTGTACAAAGTGTTTTCAAGGAAGAAAACACATTGTTTCTAAGAATTCATTTATTGTTAAAAGTAATGGTTTTATAATTAACATTGTCACATAAACATTTGTATTTATTAACAACACGACTTCTGTAAAGCTTATTAAAAACAAAAACTTCTATTATTTTAGCCTCAAATCCATAACCTTGTCCACTGGTGGGACAACGGTAAGTGTATAGACTTACAAGGCTAACATCTGGGGTTAGATTTCTCGCGGTGGACACAGCAGATATCTCAATGTGGCTTTGCTCTAAAACAAACCAACAAACCATAACTTTGTCCCCTGGTGGGACAACGGTAAGTGTATAGACTTACAAGGCTAACATCTGGGGTTAGATTCCCCGCGGTGGACACAGCAGATATCTCAATGTGGCTTTGCTCTAAAACAAACAAACAAACCATAACTTTGTCCACTGGTGGGACAACGGTAAGTGTATAGACTTACAAGGCTAACATCTGGGGTTAGATTCCCCGCGGTGGACACAGCAGATATCTCAATGTGGCTTTGCTCTAAAACAAACAAACAAACCATGATTTTTGTCTTTATACTCAATGGAGTTACTGGTGATAAGGAACGAATTAATACCGGTTATTTTTCTGATAATACTACAGCGTTTGTTTAAATGTTCTTTATTGTATTCATATTATTACATACTAGAACTGACAAGTTTTTAGTCGTAACATTTAATACGAACAATAATCCTGCAATTGTATAATGTTGTACGTAGTTTGGGAATCCAAAATAATTTAGGTATTAGATCGTAAGCTATGATATAATGTACGCCAAAGTCTCATAAAACTGTACCGTATTTCTCTGTAATACTTTCCATATCGGTTGTTTTAACGTGTTTATTTAAACATCTCGTTATCCAAAGGTTTTAGTGTTTGTTTGTTTTTAATTTAATATTACTTCCTTACATAAAGTGATAATATATATATATATATATTTACAAATCAATAATATGTTGTTAGCTGCTTCACTAGCGAAATTGATGATGTATCTATTAAGTAAACAATATTAATATTCAATAACATATTCATTGTTCTTCATAATGAATATCTTTGAGTATGTTATGCGTTTATGTCTTCAACTCTATTTACATATTATTTAAATACAGTTGTTTTTATGCTCTCTTTTTCACTATTTATTGAGCGATTATACCAGTTACTTGTTTTATGTTTTTATGTGTTTCCAATTAATTTTAGAATATTTCCAAATTTTAGGATCTTTTTATCAATAAAAGAGTTGCAAATTATCATTAGTTTCAATAACAAAGTTACCGGTGAGTTCGTTGTCAATGGAAGAATAACTATAAGGGAGTAAATTACATTTGCGATCAGAGGATAAAAAGTCATGTAATTTCTAACTGGTTGTGTTATGTAACACTATTATATTGGTAGTGATCCTCTTACAATAATACAGTAGGACACTTAATGGAGGAAGTACTAGGCAATAGCAGTTGTATAGAAGTGTCTTTGACTATTGATTCCATTTTAACTGGTTCTGTGCTTCTGTCAATAAATGAGACTTTTATTAGCAGTTGTTGTTTTAAGTTTAATTGCTGATTGTCGCCCCAAACCCAAAATTCTCCTGTGCACAGTGCGAAAGAAGGTTTAATGCAAGAATTGGGCTTATTGACCTCTCACGGGTACACAAAAAACCCTGAGATGTAAAACGGCTATCATATTCACATGTGATGGGCGAAAATACTATAACTGATGACATAAAGCAAATGACAGCTAGTTAGCTCACATTTCTCAAAGTTAATGTTGCCTGTATATGTTGTAAGTTCAATTGAATATAGGTAAGTTTATTAACCGATAGCCTTCGTAAATTCACATTTAAGTCTTTGAGACCTTAGTTTGATAAAGTTCTGGAAGGTCTCTGAGTAAATTCTAAAGTTAGTTCTGTGTTTTGGCCCGTGACTACAGGATCGACATGTCATCAGTTGAAAAAAAAAAGATTTGGATCATGAAAATAGTTATTGAGAAGATGTTCTTGTTGAAGATGTGAGGTATTACACAATGACTTGGATAAGTATGTAAGTTGAACATTACACAATGACTTGGATAAGCATATAAGTTGAACATTACACAATGACTTGGATAACTATGTAAGTTGAACATTACACAATGACTCGGATAATTATGTAAGTTGAACATTACACAATGACTTGGATAACTATGTAAGTTGAACATTACACAATGACTTGGATAAGCATGTAAGTTGAACATTACACAATGACTTGGATAACTATGTAAGTTGAACATTACACAATGACTTGGATAACTATGTAAGTTGAACATATAATTTGAAAATAGCTTTTAATTACAGTGAGTGAAAAGGAATGTATTTATAGATATATTGATTTCAAATCCAACATGATTATCTCTATATTGAAATCATTTGTTAGGCCTCCTTTGGAGTACTGTGTACAGTTTTTGCCTCATTATCTAAAAAAGGATATTAACTTATTAGAAAGTGTTCAGAGTAGGGCTACTTGGAAGAATCATGTGATGAAAGGGTTGTTTTATAGGGATTAGTTAAGATGTCGTGAGAAAAGAAGATGATAAATGAACAGAGCGCAAAAAGATTACTTAAAACCCGCTGGGTCAAGAACACTGCTATGAATTTCTTTCTTTTACAAAAAACGACTAATCTTTATCTATTGTTCTTACAACAGACCTTATCCTAAAGTCGAACAAAAGGTGAAAAGAAAAAGAATAAGAAAAAAATCCCTAAACAACACTTACATCATACACTAAAATATGAATAAATACAGAACTCTAAACAACAATTGGGGCAAAATCAAAAACAATGATTCAGAAAATGCAAGCATGCAGAAAAAATCCAGAATGGTGGACTTCAATTGTTTATAACGAAATAAATCGTGCCCTATAGCAACAAATGAGGTAATCGCAATGAACCAAAACCAAATGGCGGGAAGAGCGCAAACTAAAATAATATTCAATAATTTAAGCCTAAAGAGCTGATATTTTGTTTTAGCCTGTATACTGTTCTAACAATTTTTATTGCTGGGCGAATTCTCTTGGATTATTTGTTTAGAAATAGTGCAAAGCAGTTTATTTAACAGGGTTGCCAATCATTCGTAAATGGCATCAGTAAAACAAGGCCAGGTAAACAGCAAAACATGTTTTCTTTAAATGTTGTCAATAAAATAAAAGCTTCTGTTTGTCTGCATGTCTGTAGAAACACAATTTTAAGGTTGGTAACCTTTCCACTTAATGATAACGAAAGTGTTTTATTTCTTGGACTTCAAGTCCACTAATAAAAACTTCACTTATTTGCTAATATTCTCTTACGTTTGGTATTTTTGTAAGGGATAAAGAGTTACTATTAGTCAGTTGTTATATGTGATATTTGTTTCTTGTGTTAACGAGTTACTGTTAGTCAGTTGTTATATATGATGTTTGTTTCTTGTGTTAACGAGTTACTGTTAGTCAGTTGTTATATATGATGTTTGTTTCTTGTGTTAACGAGTTACTATTAGTCAGTTGTTATATATGATGTTTGTTTCTTGTGTTAACGAGTTACTATTAGTCAGTTGTTATATATGATGTTTGTTTCTTGTGTTAACGAGTTACTGTTAGTCAGTTTGGTTTTACGAAAATTAAATTTATGTTTCAACTAAGTAATAGAAAATAAACAAACATCATATATAACAACTGACTAACAGTAACTCGTTATCACAATGAACAAACATCACATATAACAACTGACTAATAGCAAGTCGTTAACTCAATAGCCAGTCATCAAATATAGCAGCTGACTAATAGCAAGTCGTTAACTCAACAATCAATCATCAAATATAATAGCTGGCTAATAGTAACTCATTAACTCAATAATCAGTCATCAAATGCAATATACTCACTAAATCGATCACCAATTCCAGCCTTGCTCACGTTTTAAGCTGTACAAACAGTTTCAAGCAAGCTCTAGTAATTAAGCTATGTGCTCATCGTGTAACTTAAAAACACTTTCCTCTGGCTCGAACAAAAACATTAAAAACGACAAAAATGAAAAACGTTGCCTACAACACTTGTCCTGGATTTTGAAGACCCTTGAACAATCCTATTGCACAAGAGAAACAGTCATACGTTAATATTAAATCTTTATAACTGATATTATAGTAACCTTTAACAATACTAACGTTTATAAATATAGTCATTGGAATAATTAAGTCTTTTGTTAAATGTGAAACAAAGTACAACCAAAATTTTGCTTAATAAAATAATGTCTTTATTCATTTACTGTTTCAAGTATCTTAAGTCTGGAAATCTTTTTTATTTTTTGTGGGGGGGGGCTTTTCTTTTCCGTTGTTTATGGTATTGAAATGGGATAACCTGATGTCTTTCATCATCACTTGCCTTATAATCAGAGGTGAATTGTTTTAGGTATATAAATATATACCTACTAGGTTCTGCGGTGATATTCTGAAAGTGTTTTCGACAAGAAATTTGGGCTCTTCATCAGGTTGAGGTACTTTTGGCGAGGTATTCTCTTCAACTAGCTAGTTGACAATTTTCCTACTGATGTGCTTCCAAAGATGATGACTTTTAGTTTGGACTACTTGTCTTTCTGGATTCTATTGTACTTTAGGTTGGTTTTCTTCATTTCTTGTGCTTTTATCCTTGGTCACTGGAAGTTCAATCTCTGGTTGAAACTAGTCTAACATCACTTCTGTGTTTCGATATGAACTCTATTCCTAAAATGCACTCTTTCTCTATGTCAGTTACTAACACATCATGTTGTGTAAAGAAGTGTCTTACAGTAAGAGTTACTTCAAATTTACCTTTTGCTGGAACTAGTCTAACATCACTTCTGTGTTTTGATATGAACTCTATTCCTAAAATGCACTCTTTCTCTGTGTCAGTTACTAACACATCATGTTGTGTAAAGAAGTGTCTTACAGTAAGAGTTACTTCAAATTTACCTTTTGCTGGAACATAGTGATTCATCTTCTGCAGATAAGTTCCCACCTTTAATCACAAAATCGGTCCAACAAATCATAGTTTTAGAACCAGCATCAATCACGGTTTTACATCAATGTATCCATTGTCTCGTAAATTGGTTTCTTTGAATAATGATCCCCTTCTCTCGCCTGGAGCAGATTGAGTATTCTCATATTCATGGTATCTTCTACTAAATTTGTTAACAATGGTTGAGCCATCACAGTCTCAGATGTAATGTTCATATTTTCTATACTTATAGTAGTTTCCTTTTCCTAGAGACATTCAGTTGCAATTTTAACAACTCTTCTGTTCTGTGGTTTACGTCCTCCATCCTGAATAAGAAAATTGTATATTTAAAGATTTTCATACAGTTCCTAGTAAATATGTCGTTTTTAAGTTACAATTGAAACATCATTTCTTCCATTCTGAGTTAAAGTATGCAAATAGTTCCAGCTCTTCTAGACTTTCATCACAGAAAATCGATGTTTCCACAACATCTGATCAAACGATCCCATAATTCCTAGATCATGCTTTTACTTGTGTCGTATTTTCAGTTTACCCTGATTTCCCTCAGAGTAATCTGCAGGAACTGCAAAAACAGGAAAATTCGTCAAATATTGGATTTTCTCTGCCTATGACTGAATCTTTACACAAATGAAAGAGACTGGAAACAGGGCATAAACAATCACAATATCTATTCACATAACCAAAGTCAAGTCCAAATTAAACACTTAAACAAGTGCTTATATGCCGACTAAAAAAAAAAAGAAAAAGAGAGATCTTTACTCTCTTACAGTGTACTTCTAGCTCTATTATGCTAGAGTTTAAGTTGTGCTGAACACAATCTATATGCTTGAATAACCTCTTAAACAAATGCAGCCAACCTCAAACAACAAAGAATTTCAATAACAATCTCAGCTGAAGCATATTTCAATTTCTGCAAGCTCTCAAAATGCAGCCTATGCTGATCTCAATAAAATCTGTAAAACAAAGGAAAATCTTATATTGTATGCACAATTCCATCCCCATGTGTATGCGCCATTCGTGTGATTGAGGACCCTTCTTATGTTAGCAAAGAATGTCACAACCTCAGCAGTCACGTGGTTCACGGTCAGAAGAGACCATTTCTTCTATTCATAGCATCGTTCATGCTATAACGACCTCTTCTCAAGGAAACCTCATGCAAGAACCATGGCGAATCATGAAGGCCCTTGAATAACCAAAACAAGAGAAACTTAATACTTCCTATAATTAACTAATGTTATATACTAAGAATAAGTCATGAAACACATTGAAACATTATCTAGAAGCTAAGTGGGTAGGAAACCCTTGCTGTGCTATTATACCACAGTTGTTTAACTGCAAATGCAATTGGTTCAAGTACCATTGCCAACTGGATAGTTCCCTTTAAAGATGTATATCTACTTTGATTTAACCTAATTCTCATATCCACATCAACTAGTGCATCTGTAAATTGGTCATGTGCCAATGAATTAATCATTTGACGCGGAACATCTGGACAAGTTAATTGGATAACTCTTTCCACATTTTCTGCAACTTTGGCTATTGTCTCGTCTTTCCTTCCTCCTTGCTCTGCTCCTAAACTTTACTTTGGAAACTTCATTCTTATATGACATTCCATATCTGTTTGATCAAGTACCTACTAACGTCTGGTGATTGTTTACAGCTCTCTTTTAGCAGGCTGCTTAATGTTGTAAAATATAGTCCTTTTAAATGTCGAGCAAGCTAAATAGCATACTATTCACTACTCCATATATTTAGTTTATAAATTATTTCAAACTGTGTCTGATATGCTGGACATGGTGCCTTTCTATTATAGGCTGATCATTTCCTGGTTGAGCAATTTTGAGGAACCGAAATACTAGATTTAATAATTGATGAAGTAGGTGTGTAGGTGGAGTATTCCAGGAGAATCTATCAGTTATACGTAGCACAGCAGTATTAGTAACAGTTGTATATAGTATGAGTTCTACCTTTCCAAAATTTGTAGTTACTTGTGTTTAAGATAGGATTATTGAATGGATGTAAGAGAGATGTGGCTGGTTTTATCCTTACATTTACCAATTCAGTTTTTTATCTTCGCATTGATTTCCTTCTGTACATGTCCAATGGCTTCTTCAGTCTCTTTTTTATTATCTTTGTGTATTTATTCGATGTTACTGTTACAATCTTTCTGTATTTCTTTAATCTTGTTGTTATAATCTTTCTGTACGTACTTAATTTTGTTGATATAATTCTCTTTGTAATTCCCTTTTTACTTTTATACGTCTTCGATATCATTTTCATAATCCTTCTGTACACTTTCTATGATTTCCTAGATCAAGTTGAGTTTTATTCATAATTCTTTTATGCATCTCATTTCTAGTTCTTGCATTTCCTCGATAGGAAGAAGAATGAAACATCTAGACCGCTTAATCATAACTGTATTATTTTGTTTCTTCAACTTCAAGTTCTACAAGTTAGTTTAGCTAATATTCCTCGACAGGCCGAAATCCACAGTAGACGTTAACGCAACAATATCATCCAACTGCAAAATGTTCATGTATCTCTAGTATTTTGTCGAAATGCAAACTCAATATGAACAAGAGTGAATTGACTAACAAAAATAGACAAATTGACTATTAAACTGGCTAACTCAATAATCGATCATTCACTGTTGCAGTTTCACAAAAGTAATAATGAATTCTAGTCTAACACTTCTAGAGCCCCCCAGTGGCACAGCGGTATGTCTGCGGACTTACGACGCTAGAATCCGGGTTTCGATACCCGTGGTGGGCAGAGCACAGATAGCCCATTGTGTAGCTTAGTGCTTAATTACAAACAAACAAACAAACACTTCTAGAAATGTCTAGTCATTAAGCCATGCTATCATTAAAATAGGGATGGTTTATATATATTAATAAATAACAATAGAACATAGCTATTGTTTAACGAGAATGCATGAATGATACATTTCCAGTGGTAATCGTTTAAATTGATACCACAGTAAATAGTGACGATATAGGGTTATTGATGGCATTCCAACGAAAGTGACGAACATGATCTACTAGTGAAAACTAATTGTGCGTGATGACATAGGCGCGTAGAAAAGTTTGTAGAATGAAAAATACGTTATCCACGAGGGTAGGCTGGTAGAATAGCATGACATTATCTACGAGTATAGATTAATAGAATGAAATGACATTATTCACGATTACGTTTTTTACAACGATGCAACGATATCCGAAAAGGTAAGTTTATAGAATAGCTGTTATTCAAAGGCAGGTTTATAGAGTGATGTGTAATTATCCAGAAAAAAATATCCATGCAATGACATGACATTATCTACGAAATAGGGTTTATACCATAAGGTGATATTATCATCCACTATGGTAAATTTATAGTAGCGATAGGGTACTACCTATGAGGGTAGATTTATAGAATTACATAACGTTATCCTTGAGGGTAGACATAAAAAATAACACGAGATTATGCAAGGTGGTACGTTTATAGCATGATATGACGTTCTTTTAGAGGATAGGCTCGTGGTAGGACATAGCGTTATTCATGATGGTAGGATCATACATGACATGACGTTATTCACGAGGGTAGGTATATTATATGACATACTGTTATCCATGAGAGCAAGCTTGAAAAATGAAGTGACGTTATCCACAAGGGTAGCTTCGTAGAGTAATATAGTATTATTCGTGAAGGTAGATTGATGACATTATTAACGATAGTAAGTTTGCACAATATTATGGCATTTATCATGAATTAGATTTATATAAAGTCAGAGCGTTATCCAGGAAGACATGTTTATACAGTGACACAGCAGTTACAACGAAGGTGGGTTTATACAATGACATAGGGTTGTTCACGAGGGCAGGATTATACAATGACACGACGACATCTCAAAGGTCTCTGTACGTGTTTGGCAAAATGAGTGATATTCGACGCAATTTTTTTTCAAAAAGCTTTCTTCTTGTCTTTATATATGTGTAAAATTAAATTAGAAGCATTTCAAAACTTATTATAAAATTGAAGACGCCTACTGGAGTGATAAGTTAATGAATCAGAAAAAGATGTCACTAAACTTCAACAAATAAGTGAGAATGATGTTATCCATAATATGTGTTAAAATAAATAGTTAAATAGAAATATCGTCAAGATCTCACAAACAATTTCCCAATTTGCCCCTGAAGAAGAAAGGTCCACCTTTCGAAAGAGCTCGGGTTATAGGGGGTTATCATTTTTTATCTCACAAATAATTTAAGCCTATAAATAACCTGGCTGCTTAACGAATATTAGTACATTTTGAGTTTGGTATTTTGTACTTTCAGTTTGTTTTCATAAGATACGTAACAAACAACAGATGCCAAACCTGCGATCTGTTCAGATGTAAAATTTATGTTTCAATTTTTTATTTCATGATAACGGCTACATAACTTCAAAATACATATATTGAACAAAACTGTTGTAATAGTAGATATTTCCTCTTGGTTTATTACAAGACTCCTTGAAATAGATTTATTCTATTTTTCCCATTTGCCACAATATAATATGATTTTTTATTAATTGTATTTTTTTCATATTTTTTCCAACTTAAACACCTAGAGATTAGTAAACTTTATTTTATTGTTGGAAACTACAAGTGTTTCGACACCTTGACCTGTAGAAGTTCAACAGGTCAACTGGTTTGACAATTCTACCTATAAAAGCTCTACGAGTAAACTGGTGTGTCATTTTAACCTAAAAAAGCTCTAAAGGTCAGCTATTTTGATACCCTGATCATAAAGAGTTCCACAGGTTAGATGGTTTGACACCTTGACCTGTAAAAGCACTACATGCCAGCTGGTGTGCCATTTATACCTACAAAAGCTCTACAGGTTCATTCCGACGGAGTATTGTAACAAGGTTATATTTGACTTACCTCCTTTATACTGCACCTTCAAGATATATAACTCCCATAATTCTTAGATCACAACGAAGAAAAAACAACGCTGTAGATGCAGATATCTTTTTATACATGTTTGCGTTGGTTTCTTACACATTTAGTGAATTATCTTAAAGTGACATCAGTTCAACGAAAATCGAAGACTCAACAACCACCACAACACCTGCTTCGATCGACACCTGAACTAAACCGCTATAAACGTTATAGTGGATTGTTTTGATCCGTGTTGTTATGGTGATGAAAATCTGCATTACTTGCACGGTCAGTTTTAGAATCTGCAGCAAACACTGTTTTTTCTTGGTCAAAACTGTGAAGGACTGGAATTACTTCTTATGTTTATTTTGAGTCTGTACACCTCGGATTTACCAAAGCCAAAGCGGAGCTGAAATACCAGTTCGATCCGTCTGTCGTCCTGCTTAGTAAGGGAAACGTTCAACTGTCTGTAATTTGTTTTACGAGTAACAAGAAAAGCTGTCACGTTAATTACTATATTCTTTGTAGCGGCCAAAACAACCGCTTTAGATCGTCATCAGCTGAAGTTAGCGTGCTCGTAGGATATTCAATGACGCTTTAAAAAAAGTGTATGAGTTTATATTGCTTTCTTCTTTCGCTACTTTAAAACTTTTATGGCTAAAAATACGCAGTTATTTAAGATAATGTTTGTTTACCAAGCAGACCATTGTAGTTTATATGTTGACCATTGTAGTTTATATGTTGACCATTGTAGTTTATATGTTGACCATTGTAGTTTATATGTTTTAGCTGAACAGACAAAAAATAAAATAAAAAATTAAACACTTACTAACAGTTTATACGAAAATTAGTTAAACTCCAGTGCAGTAGTAAGCGTTAAGGCCAGTCATATCATGACCTGACCACTTTTCATGGAATGTATAGCTACAAAGTATGTATTAAAACTTGCTTCTTTTAATTAAATACATTACGTTTTTTGTATGCAGTATTTTTAGTTAAAATGGCTCAAGATTCAATCTCACAGTATTAAGTTTTCAAATTTTTTCTAGGGGGCATACTTCCAGACCTCCCTAGTAATGGCAATGTGGCAATGGCCTAACCACTTAAAAATTGCTTCCTATGGCAATGAACTCTGTAATCATATATCCAACTTTCGAAACTGAAAGACCTAGTAAAAAGAAAAGAAAAAAGTAATGGTATCGCCAAAATCGTTTTCACATCTTTATAAATGAATAATCCAAAATGAAAGGTGAGAATAAAACCTTCCTGATATATGTAAGAAACCAAAAATCTTCACGTTTCTACGAAATCAACTCCTTATTTTAATTGCAGATCAAATTATACAGAATATAGGTGTGATAATTGATGTATTACCAGTGTTACAAATATCAGTGACTGACTATGTTGTAAATTCTGATTAAGAAGTTAGCACACATGATAACATACAAAAGTTAAAATGGTTTTCAAACGAGACCCAAAACTCGAACGCTTTCAAATAGTACCCCAATTACAGTCTTAAAGTAAATAATAGAAAAATAACAACAATATATATATATATACTATATAGTCGAAGCGGCTACAATCCGGAAGTAACAATTATGGACAAAAACCAACAATAATACTGTAGAGACTAAAAGGTTATAATCCTCAAATAACTGTTATATGCGAAAAATACCAATACTTTACAGGCAAATCAACTACAATTTAGAGGTAACAGTTATCACCGGACAATAAAAATATAATCTTACAGGCGAATTAGCTGCAATCCAAAAATAAAAGTCTAGCAATAACAACAATATATTTCAGGTTATCACCCAAAAGTAACAGTTATTGTCGAAGAATAGTAATAAAACCTTACAGGTCATTCGGTTATAATCCTTAAGTAGCAGTTATGATCAAAGAATAGCAACAAAACCTTACAGGCCATCCGGTTATAATCCTTAAGTAACAGTTATGGTCGATAAACAACTATAATAGCTTACAGGCGAATTAGTTACGATATCAAAGTGCCTGTTATAGTGAAAAATAATAATAATGCCAGTTATAGTCCAAAAGTAGCACTTACAGTCGGAAAATAACAGCAAGTGAATTGTTAATCGCTCTTTATAAGAACGACTTTTATGTGCAATGTAAGTATATTTTCCTGTACTCGTGATCAGTTTAGCGTCTATCTATCTATATCTGCTTCATAGCGAATTCACGATCACTCGACAATGTAACGCCACTATATGATACTCTTAGCGCGTAAATGATATAGAAAGTTCTTTCTAAAATAAAATTTCATACAAAATATATAGAGCCAAAAAACATGTGACATTTAAGTCTTCAGTGTTCTTCGTAAAAGGAGTTCAACTTACTCAGGAAAGTGTTTAGAACAGAAACAAACTACCAGACCAAACCCCAATCGAATCTGCAGTAGCGCCATTACTTGCAAACCCTCTGGTCTAAAGCTTACTCCCAGACTACAGCCCAATCCAACCTGGATCGGCACCATTATCTGCAAATCTTACGATCCAAAAACGACATTCCAATGGAGCTAGTCATACGTCCCTCTAAAGTTAACAGCATAATAATAAAGAACTTAAAGTTGACAATGGCTCACAAGTCGAAAGGTTATAACCCTTCAGCCATGCGTCGTAATCAAGGACTGTTTACATGAGAACGATGGCCGAAGAGATTGGAAACACAGTAATCCCATTCGTACCACATAGCTGCTAGGCCTATCGACTCTTTGAACGTGGTCTAGGATAGACTGTTGAAAAAGTGTCAAGATTTATGAACTAAAACAGGTCTCACTGTTTTGAGCAGAAAATTTGCTACAATGTAAATTGTGTTCGCGGACAGTAGTGCGTAATTGTGGCCATTAAGATAAGTTTGATCGATGTTACAATTAAGCATAGTAATAATTTAGTTTGCGAATTTAGTGCAATCCAAGTTTAATAGGTATAGTTAAATATTGCAATATAACTTTGTGAGAAAACTGAGTACGCTCCAAAATTAACGATTATGTGCAGTGGGAAAATGAAAATACTTTACAGACAAACCAGTTACATGCTAAAGTAAAAGTTGTAGTCGATCAATTAAACATACGTTTCAAGCGAATTAACTACAGTCCAGATCGAAAGCTGCCAAGAATACTTTCTACACGTACTGGTTACAATCCAAAAATTACAATAATAGTAAGAAAATAACAACGACATGTTACAGGCGAAAAGTAACACTTATTATAGAAATCATGATAGGCCACTAATGACGGATATTTTGAGCAAATATAGTAAACCTCTAACAAACTTCAACATAATGTTTTTAGATGATTATATAATATTTTTCTTCAGATACAATATTTTTTGTGATAGTTTCATGAATAGATTTACGGTATCAAGTCTCATGGTTTTACGAGATTGTTGCATAAACATTCGGGTTTTGCTTATTGTATTGACAACTATAAAAACTATTATTTTCTTCTGTATTTTGTTTTCATATTCTTTTACTAAATCAATGTGAGATTTTGGTCGATCCCACTTTCATCAAATGATATACAGTATAAATCAGGTTGAATAAATTAAATTATCTGCTGTTAGTGAGCGTACTTCTACGTAAAATATATATTTTTTTCACATGCATTTCTCAAATTGAAACGAATTAAACCTCCATAACTCTACTTTTTTTTTCACTTAAATCTGAAATAAAGTTTTGTAATCACTAAATATGTATAACATTTTATTTAGGCTTAGATTTTAAAACCAACCTTTAAGTATTTCATGATATTTCAAACATTGTTTAGGTATTGAACGTAACCAAGGATTAAACGCTTTTATGTTTCTTAACACAGGTATATCAGCAACTAAACGAAACTTCTAAAAGACTTGTCCTCCGCTGGGACAGCGGTAAATCTACGGTGCTACAACGCTAAAATCAGGGATTCGATTCCCCTCGGTGTATTTGCTCTAAGAAAAACACACAAAATACACCCTAAAACATTTATTTACACAGACATTAATTCGTTCCAGTGGTTTAATTTACCATTATGCTACTATTCGAGACTAGCAAATATGAAACACATTTGCTATTGTTGAAAAATAACTTGATCAACTGAAGTTTCGAGGTAATTCAGTTCTTATCCGCCAGTTAGATTGATGACGAAAGGGTACACTTGTAAGTGATAAATAAATTCACATGAATTGTTTCCAAGTCATTGCAAAATCCAACAAAGAAAGTATGCATCAGCCAAACCTTTGTTGTTCTGTTTTCTTAGCTCACAATGATTGTGTTGTTTCAATTTGAGCTTGTGTTGTAGCCATTTAAAATGGAAATTGTGTGGCTATTAGCATGCGTTTTTCCACAATAAGAACTAAAGAGGTAAGTATAACTAGTACCCGCGCTCCGCTGCTGGGTTCAGACCCTCTCATGATTCACAGGGATCAAATTCCTCCATTATTCCCAATTAATTCTGTAACTACGCCGTTACGACAACCGCTTGTGGTACCTAAGCACATGTGGTAAGTTTCTTCCCGCTAGCTTGTGAGTAGAGTTATGAATATAATTTAAAGCATCGTGCTCCCGAAGTCCTGAGAGGGCCCAAGAACACAAAATCACAATACCAGATGCGGGTTCAATGACCCTGAAAACCTACTTTTAGACCTCCATGATACATAGGTGACCTTCCGAACGCATGTTAAGCCCTTAGTAGGAGGCTACTCCATATAGATACCCCGTGCCACCCTAACTTCGACTGCTGAGTTTTGTCCTGCTAGCTCCAAAATTGTAGCACGGGTTCGCGGACACATAAACAAATTCACACACAACGTGAATTAATATAAAATAAATACAAATTTAAATAGTTTAAGATAATTACACAACACAAAAAAGACATCTACATATTATCCTGGTCTTTGAAGATGGCTTTCAAGGTGTTCGGATCATATTCGTGGCAGGGACTGAGCCCTGTAATTCTGTTAAATAAGTGAAAATAACATCCAGCTTCACTAATTCTATTTGGCAGGTACTTTACAAACAGCCAAAATGCCTCCGACGCATTAGAATAATTTTCTGGCCCAACACAATTAGCAATGAAGAACTACTGAGAACTTCTTCTGTATACACTCCAAAATAACCCTTCAGTAGACATCACAAGGGAAGAGCTAATGGAGTTGTCCGAAAGAGACCTTGAGAAGGACAATGGGGAGAGAATTGAAATAATACAACCTGACCTTGAATCAGCTGGATGATAGGCTGAAGACTGAAGGTAGTGGAAATCCCTCGTGCCACCCGGCACGAAGAGGACCGAGAGAGATATAAACGGCACTTTTAATATAACAATAGTATCTACACAATCTCTCTTGACAAACAACAGGTTTATTATAACAAACAATACTAGCAACGCCGATTCTGTTTGGTACATATTCACAAATAGCATTTTAATATATGACTACTAATTACCTAGACTGTTATACATTTATTGCAACGATACACAGAGTTTCTTTAGACTGTACTTGACAAACATTACTCCTAATATAACAATACTAACCACACACACAGTCTTCTTGGTACTTCTCTTATAAACAATAATTTTATTTTACTAATAACAGCTATCAAGGTTTTTTGACGGATGCTTGACAATAGTAAAGCTAGAAAGACTCTTTGCTACTTGCTTGACAAATAACACTTAATGTAAGAGTATCAGCTATACAGACTCTCTTTGGCATATACTTGACAAATATCACTCTAAATGTAAGAGTATCAGCTATACAGACTCTCTTTGGTTGCCAAAGAGAGTCTGTATAGCTGATACTCTTACATTTAGATGATATTTGTCAAATATGTCCATACTTGACAAATATCACTCTAAATGTAAGAGTATCGACTATACAGACTCTCTTTGGTATATACTTGACAAATATCACTGTAATTGTAAGAGTACATGACCGGTATGTCTTCGTATGAAATAGCTTGAATACCTGTTTCTTTCTACAATTGCTTGAGGGATGCGATGGTTGAATATATATATGTTATGGAAGCAACTTGTGTACTCGTGATTTATGTAGCTTTTCCAGACAAAGATCCTTCTTGATTATGTTGTCATACTTCAAATTCGGTGACGAGG
>NW_013666256.1:279993-292086 GCF_000517525.1 Limulus polyphemus
AGACACGGATATATATATACAGATTGAACAAAGAAGTCACATGACCGGAACTGTTGTGAAACTTAGAAGAGGTATATTGGCTATAGCTGTTACGTGAGTTGCTGAATTGCATATTCATTTTTTACATATGTATATAACGTACGTAACCCTCTGTTTTGGTTATGTCTTTATTTTATGTAAAGTCTTAATGATGACATTCCTTTATAACACTTCTATACCTAAATATGAGTATAATAGTAATAATGAAAATATTACAAAATGTAGATATAAAAAAAGAGTAATTTATTGGAAAGGTTTACTGCAATATTTTAAATTTAGAACATTACGGTAACATTGATTTTAAAGATTTATATTTCTATATAGATATCCTTTTCTAATGTTCTTGATTCGTTGTAATACTGCATTTGAAGTAAAATTTTCAGAACATTGTTTGTTCGTCCTGACGTAGGCCTGACATGACCTGGTAGTGAAAGCGCTTGACTCACAGTCTGAGGGTCACGGGATTGAACCTCGTAACCGAATATGCCTGCCCTTTTAACCGTGGGGGTGTTATAATGTGACGGCAACCCACTATTTGGTAATAGACAGTAGCTCAAGAGTTGGCGGTGGGTGGTGTTGACTAATTATTTTCTCTCTAGTCTATCACTTCTAAATTGGGCGACTAGCGAAGATAATCCTAGAGTAGATTTGCGCGAAATTAAACAAATATACAAAGAAATCGTCCTGACACACTGTGTCGTGACGTATGCAGAAAAACTTTTCTGTTTCGTGACGTATCTAACACAGACTTGTATTGTATCGTATGTAGAACGACATAATGTCTATAGAACACACAGTCCGTGTTTCGCGACGTACCTAACACAGACTTGTGTTGTATCGTATGTAGAACGACATAATGTCTATAGAACACACAGTCCGTGTTTCGCGACGTAACTAACAGACTTGTGTTGTATCGTATGTAGAACGACATAATGTCTATAGAACACACAGTCTGTGTTTCGTGACGTATCTAACACAGACTTGTGTTGTATCGTATGTAGAACGACATAATGGCTATAGAACATAGTCTGTGTTTCGTGACGTACCTAACACAGACTTGTGTTGTATCGTATGTAGAACGACATAATGTCTATAGAACACACAGTCTGTGTTTCGTGACGTACCTAACACAGGCGTGTGTTGTATCGTACTCAGGCGATACAACTTCATAATTATTAGACAAGTTTAATCCTATATTTAGGAGTTCAAACTATAGTCTTTTCTAGCTCTAAATTAAAAACTGTCTATTATGAGGTGTGAAAATAAACTGAAGGCTGTTATTAACTTTAAAGTGAAAATTATTTATAAGAAGATAAAAACTGAATTAAAACTAAAAATCCTACTAAATCTCAATTGAAAACCGCTTATTTAGAGGTGAGAAAAATATGCTCAGATTACAGCATGTATTAAATACTATACCTTCTTTTAAATGAAGTTCCATAACAACTTAATAGCAGTAATAAGTTTACTTAAAACTTGAAAAAGACGCTTCCTTAATCCCCACATACCATTCCTTTTTTACCTTGGACATACTTTATAATTATTCTTCTATTCTTCAATGGGAAGGCCCGACATGGCCCGGTTGTTAAGGCACTCGACTCTGCGGGTAGTGGGTTCGAATCCTATCACCGAACATGCTCGTCTTTACAGCTGTGGGAGCGATATAATGTGACAGTCAATCCGATTATTCGTTAGTAAAGGGGATCCCAAGGACTGGCGGTGGGTGTTGCTTGCTAGCTTTCTTCTCTAACACTGCAGAATTAGGGACAGCTAGCGCAGATAGCCCTCAAGTAGCTCTGCGCTAAGTTCAACGAGAACAAACTAAACATTCTTCTCCAGGAGAGTAAATAAGCCGTAATGACCAAAGTAAGAAAGCATCACTCAATATTTTAACCTCGTGATATGTATGTAGTATTTTAGGTGAGAGAACATTACGTTATTCTCTGAGTAACAGCTATTTTCGAATCGACTGAAAACAAACGCAGAGTGTTGCTATGGGTAACAACGTAGCTGTAGTTTCTGTTGTTATTTTTATGCACTTGTTAGAGGAAGTAAGTTTCTCGCACACAATGGAAACTTAAAACCCACCAGATATCCACACTTTGGTATCGTTTTATTAATAACGTTTTTTGTTATATGGAACTACGACTTCACATCTCTTTCTGACTTTATTTCCTGCCTCAATAATATCTATCCTTCTGTTAAATTCACATTCACTCACTCTGATTCCAAAGGCCCGGCATGGCCAAGTGATTAGGGGCGCTTGACTCGCAATTTGAGGGCCGCAGGTTTGAATTTCCGCCCTTTCAGCTATGGAGACGTTATAATGTAACGATCAATCCCAGTATTCGTTGGTACAAGAGTAGCCCAATAGTGGCGGTGGATGGTGATGACTAGACTACCTTCTCTCTAGTCTTTCACTGCTAAATTAGGGACGGCTAGCGCAGATAGCCCTCGCGTAGCTTAGCGCGAAATTCAAAACAAACCAAGCCTGATTCCGAAACAAAGTTACTACCTTTCTTTGGTACCAACCATAACAATACAATACAAAACAAAACATTAATTATTAACTTATACAATCTTTAGTCTCTTGTTTATATATATATATTAGTCACTAATTTATACAGACTTATATAAAATCTATTATCCTACATTTTGAGCCTCATCAACCTCCCTCTGTTAAAGGTGATTCTCGTTTCGGCCGTTTCGCTTTGACAAAATGTGTATTACTCCACAAGGAAAAACAGCTGCTAGATAGTATTTTAATCATCTTCTCTTCTAAAATTTGTTATCCTCATAATTATGTTTTTTAAAGTTTTTAATCTACAATTCAAATGATACGTTATAGAAATAAATTATCTGAAATTATTTCCAGTAAATACAACAATAAAGTGTATCTACATGAAACATGATACAGAAGTGTATAAAATCCTTACTCTACACAAATTCAATAATATAACATTTAATAATTTTCTTAGAGCGGCAAAGGCCTTGGGAAGAAATGTTATATCTAGGCATTTGAAATTATTTGTAGTAAATACACGACGGAACACATCAGGTATTATCCAGATAGGTGTTACATTTAGACATCTGCAATTGATTCTAGTAAATACATGATGGAACATATCAAGTATTATCCATATAGGTGTTACATTTAGACATCTGCAATTGATTCTAGTAAATACATGATGGAACATATCAAGTATTATTCTAGTTTAGATTGAATTTTTTTTTTTTTTGAGTTCATAAAATAGGCATAAATATCAGCAATTGGTGAAACTGAAGAGAAATGTGTAACGTATATATATATAATCATTAAATACTTGGTCTGATATGTAATGAGAAATAATGATTTAGGCACTAGCTCTAACATTATTCAAATACCTCAATTATTTTAGGTTGCTTTATTGGTGATTGATAAGAACTTAAAAAACCTCACTAAAGTTGTATACAAATCACCGTTATAACAGGCCTAACTTTGTTTCTTCAATAGGCGAAACTGCAATCCACAGCAGAAGGTACGGTCAGTCAAAGAAAACATTAGACCTCTACGTCACAGATTTTCCTTCCAATTTTACCTTTAGTGAAATTCAAGATAAATCCATAACATATATGTGTGATCTTCACATTGTTCAGATTTCAAACTGCAACAATACTTAAACGTCTCCTATCATGATATAAACCAACTTTTATATACTTCTTTCATGTGAATACTACAACAATACTTAAACGTTTCTTATCATGATATAAACCAACTTTAATATACTTTGTTCATGTGAATACTGCAACAATACTTAAACGTTTCTTATCATGATATAAACCAATTTTAATATACTTTGTTCATGTGAATACTACAACAATACTTAAACATCTTCTATCATGATATAAACCAACTTTAATACACTTTGTTCACGTGAATACTACAACAATACTTAAACGTCTTCTATCATGATATAAACCAAGTTTAACATACTCTGTTCATGTGAATACTGCAACAATACTTAAACATATTCTATAATGATATAAACCAACTTTAACATACTCTGTTCATGTGAATACTGCAACAATACTTAAACGTCTCCTATCATGATAACAAAAGAGCATCATACAATAAAAAGAAGAAAAATAATAATTACTCCACAAACAACATAATCAGTAGTTTGGGTTGCACGAAAAGAAATAGTCAGTAGTTTATCAATGAGTAAATGAATAAAGGAATTGAATTAAATTACAGAATATTTTGTTATAAATTATTGTTAATTAAGGTATTAATTCATTATATTATTAGACGGTAGGTTTCAACTATCCCAATGATAACTGATAATAATTCAAGCAGTAATATGTTTGTTTAGCATAGTTTCCAGTTGGTAAAACATTTAGCTTTATATCTTAATCATTTGGGTTCTTTAATCTTATTGCCTAGTAAGGAGCCTACTGCACTGAGTAATTAATTGAAACATACAATAACATCAACTTTTACAGTACGCAAGTTGTGATTTTAATATATACTACGTTTTGAATGTAATTTTTACCTGATGATGAATCGAAACTGTGGGTCGAAACGTTGTAAGTATTAAAATGAGAACTTGTCTACTGTAAAAGTTGGTGTTGTTGTATTTTTGAATTTCTTTAATACTGCTGAAGCGTAAAAATATAATTTCGGTTCTGTAAGTAACTCTCATATATTTCTTATTACAAATATCCAAATCACTCAAGTTGACGTCTTCTGCTCTTGAATATCTTTCGTAGTCACAAATATGTGCGTTGGTGCTTTTACTGATCCGTTCAGGCTTTTAATTCATTTGGATATGCATATAAATATACATATATATATACAATTATGATACACCCCGTAGCATGCTACTACGCCTTACAAATAAACATTACGTTTTTTATCTCGTCAATTAAGACAGCAATATTCAATACGATGCTTTTAAAAGAAGCTTTTCTGCTCGTGAATACTCCACCAAAAGAAAATAATTATAGAATATCCTTATCCTAACTCATCCACATAAAAGTATTTTTTATATTATTTGCGATTTTTGAACAACCTTGTTTTGAAAATATACTAAGAACCATCGACCCATTCACAAACATATCCATGAATGTCCATTCAGTAGCTTTGAACTCACTTCTATACAGAAGATGCCCCACTTGACAGCAGAAAGAGTCGACCTCAGGTTTGTACAATCTTAATGAATAATATTTATACCATCAATATTATTATCTGAAATAAAACCAATAGAAGTGTTGTTAAAATGTATTTATCTCTACCAAATTAGAGGAATCAATATAAAACACAAAAATCACTTTACGGTAAAACAATTTCAAGTTAGAATCTAAATAAAGCTAACATAATTATTTACTAAACACTAGACTTATATTGCGATCACATAGGAGCTGCTTATTATCTTGTTTTAATGTAAAAAATAACTGATATTTATATTTAACAAAATTATAATGAAATATTTTGACAAACGTTTATTATGTAGTTTGAAGTACAAATCGCCTTGTTACAAACAAGACGTACTTTAAATAATAGAGGAAAAATAATTAATTTAATGATTTGTAGTTGAATTGCGCATTGGATGTGAATTTGTTCTTACACTAATCTACTAGGTAACTAGGAGTTTATGTGCTAACTGACTTTGTTAAGCTCTTTTATATGGAGACTGTTCATCACTGGTCTAAGTTATGGCTTTAAAGTATATGAATGAACGACTAAGTCATGGTCATCAAAGGCGTGTTGCAATACCCTCAATCTACTCAGCGTCCTTAATTTTTTCTTATACGTGTCTGGGGCCATCACGTGGTGAATCCAATACAACCTTGTTTACAACAAATACAAATAAACTCATAAACTACATTTTATGTTTTGAGTAAAGATATTCGGTTTCTGGATTAAAAACAAAATAAAACAAAGAAATTGGAACGGAGATCCTTGTTTAAAAATACACCTTAATTGAATGTGCAGTTACACTTTGGGAAGATGGGAGGGGATACGCAACTTTTTTTAACACATAAAGTGTTTATCAAAGTTATAAAGACTGAACATTTAAGAAATTCACGCATTGATCTTTCAAGAATTTCGTTTATTCGAAAAAGAGATGAATTATTCTGTCTATCAGATAGTTTGGTTGTTTTGAATTTCGCGTAAAAGCTACACAAGGGCTATCTGCGCTAGCCGTCTCTAATTTAGCAGTGAAAGACTAGAAGGAAGGCAGCTAGTCATCACCACCAACCGCCAACTCTTGGGCTACTCTTTTACCAAAGAATTGTGAGACTGACCGTAACATTATAACGCCCCTACGGCTAAAAGGGCGAGCATGTTTGGTGGGACGGGGATTCGAACCGGCGACCCTCAGATTGCTAGTCAATCGCCCTAACCACCTGGCCCTATCAAATAGATAGTAAATCCATTCTTGTTTAAGAATTTCTTAAAATTACCGAACTGTTTATGGAATAATTTAAAACTGCTTGAGATTCTGGAAGCACGAGGAGTTACATGTTAATCAAGTAGTACTCGAAAACTAATGCAATGTAGCTTGTAAATTTGAAGTACAAGAGAATAAACGTCGCTTTATGGTGAACTTCACATCGAAGTTATCATAAAATAGTATAGAAAAATACAAGTTTATTATCTTTCTGATGTTCAACAGTGAGTCGAATATTGTTAAGCTTACTATTTAGGTTCTACAAGAACTTATGAACATGATCAAAATTTTTATGTATACGTGACCAAATAACGGTTTAAAAGACTCACGTCATGATTCCTCTAATCATTGTTGTTTTTGACTAGTAAAGGTATAGTAAAATCCCTTTAGAAGAAACGATACAAGCAATCGCTGAAATAATTTCTAATAACAATTCAAATGACCTATTTATTCCGAAATCTGTAGTTTTGAAGAAAACGTATCTGTTACTAAAGAATCAAACCTATTGTTTGATAGTAATCTCTGTGATCGGACTGGTGTTGTTTTAAACCAAGATGTTATTTACAGCATTCATTTTTTAGACATAAAGAAAGAAAAGTGCCATTGAAAACATATATATAGTTTAACAGCTTACTAGTCCGTGCAACAAGTTTTTATTGGATCATCAGGAGCTGGCTGAAAATAGGTGTGAAAGGCCATGTAAATATAAGGACAGTGAATAGATTGAGCATGATAGAATAAGTGTTATGTAGTCATCCATTCAAATTAAGAAAGTCACAGTATAAAATATATATATATATTCATTCATCAGCTGAAGCCTTAACTTAACCATTAAGATCAGCATATATTAGCTGCTTAAATTATAAAAACAAGGACAATACATTGGCGTAATTATGTTTTTTTACTATAGTGGGATAGTAATTTACAAATAGCTTATGAATTCACTAATGTTAATTATTCACACTACATGACAAATTAATATTATGCCTCATGTGGTATACAGGAATACCACATGTTTTTCACTCCTGTAATTTACCTGTATAATATGAAAGTGTTTGTGCATACCAAGTACGTTTAGCTTCTAATAAAGATAATCAGTCAAGAATCAACTAAGTTATTATCATCCTAGTTACAGAGTCACTCAACTAGGTTGTAACACAAACTTTCTTGTAGGAAATACAGCTGTAACATAGCACATATTGTCCAAAAATGGACAGCGGTTTTCTTTTCAAGCAAGTCGGGTGATGATGCCTCAAGGAACATAACAAACCTTGTTCTGAAATTAAAGTGATCCTCATTCACGTGGGTGGCATCTGCGCCCTGAGAGAACTGACATTGTTGTTTTCTCCATATAATGAAATGGTTCTCTCAGTCTGGAACAACCTCAATTCTTAGCTAAGGTAAGATTCAAGTCCGAATATAGAGCACAGTCTAAATGAATAGTTACACTTATGTTTTAAGCCTTGATTGTGTTTGTTTTAAATAAACATTGTGTTACTTTGTACAAACTTGTCTCCAGTCTCTTTATTTTGCGTTAGACTCAGTCAAAGTCAGGAAAATTCAGGCAACTGTTTCGTAATTCATTTTATGGTGATTCTCCAGTTTTTCTGCGTTCCCTATCAGTGTATCTGAGAATATCGCAAACTAATACCTTCAGTTTTATAGAATGTAGGTTTTATTTTTTTTAACATTATTACTCATTGCGTTGATAATGTAACGTTTCTATTGTTGGTGGGTTCGTTTGGATAATTCAGTAAAAAAGAAAAATGCAGAGTCTATTTCACTTAATGATCATGCAAGTGTTTTATCGTTTCGACAATAATTTGTACAAGTTAGCTTAACAATCACTCACTTGTAGATCTGAGTTAAAAGTAGACGTTACTCTAACAATTTCATTTACTTATTAGCTTTTCTCATACATGCGATAATTTCTCGTATCGATTTCTTCGTTAAAACACAAACTGAACAAAACTTGAATAACTGACGAACTGCCTGACAGTGAATGAAATTTGATAACTGTATAATGAATCACATAGTAATAGACTCACAAACAAAAATAATTTACTCTGGCGTAACTTGTATTTTCATACTGCTCAAAGCATTTCCTAACCGTCTAGTCGTTAAGCCACGACCAGAACGTAATGTGATAACTCTCGCCGACCAACAACAACACAAATGCATACATTTAAAAGAAATAAAAAACATAAGCTACAACACTTATACAATGTAGGTACCATTTACTTTAATATAATTGTTCAATACGTTGATAACATATGATATCAAACAATTTTCCAACATAACGCTTAGTATGGAGGTGATATAGTTAACTCACCGGAAATGTATTCTTTGCACCAACAAAAGTGATCCTGAAAAACAGGACCTAACTTACTAATTTAAACCTAATAATAAGCTTAGCTTAATAAGAACTTTATCATTACCTTATCTTTGAATGTAATCAAGTACTGCTATTGTGGAAAATAAATTCGGAAGGTTAGGAGGAATATTCATGTACAATCGTCGGTGTCGTTATTTTAATTTTGTTTGTTTGTAATTAAGCACAATACTACTCAATGGGCTGTCTGTGCTCTGCCCACCACGGGTATCGAAACCCGGATTCTAGCGCTGTAAGTCCGCAGGCATACCGCTGTGCCACTGGGGGCATATTATTTTGATAACTAATTGTTTTGCATGACTTCACTGTGACTGTTAGGCCTAAGATTCCGACACTGAATTCGGATTAGTGTAGGGTTGCAAACATTACAGATAGGAGTTAGAACTTTATGAAAGAGGATATATATGGTGCAAGAGCAGTATGTGATTTTTTATTTAACTTTCTATGCTTTTAAAACAGGAAAATAAAATTTAAAAATCAATATTATTATGAAGTTTGTTTTTTCTTTGTCTTTGAAACACACTCTAATTAATTTCAACAATTTGTACTAGTACTTTCTTGATAAGTTTTTTGTGTGGTTGGATTATTAACTGGTGACTGAAAACTCCGTTGTAACGATCTATTCAAATTGAAAAAATATTGTTAAATGGTATACACCAGAAGCAAAGACCTCTTAGAGCTGCATGTTAAACTAATACATAAATTATAAGTACTCTGTGTGGACAAGTGTAACAAAAACAACTGAAGGTGTTAGTTTTCATGACGTTTGTTTAAAGTTATTCGTGTTTTTATGTAAGAATAAACTTTTCACTACAATGAATTTAGGTATATGCATTTTCTGTGTAACTTAATGAACTTACACAGTTCAAAATACTAATATGTTGGTTTGTCGATGAAGGGATGTTGTTGAACTGGCCTACTGAATTCTGTAACTTGATGAAGTAGTGGAATACTCCGGGAACGATCCGTAGTCATGGGTAACAGAACAGTAGAGGTAGGCCAGATAGGTTCTCCTATTTCATATTTCATAGTTAAAGATATTTAAGGCTGAATTTCTTTGGAAAATGGCTGGTTTGATCACTGAATTTACCAAATCATCTTCTAGAGTTTTATTCTGATTCATTTTCTATGGTTTCTTCGATCTTGGTGTTTATAATTTGATAGAAACAAACATACAAAAGTCAGCATTTTCAACGAATTAGTAACTAATAGCAACAAAGATAAAAAGTCAGCATTTTCAACGAATTAGTAACTAATAGCAACAAAAATAAAAAAGTCAGCATTTTTATCGAATTAGTAACTAATATAAACAAAAATGAAAAAGTCAGCATTATAATCGAATTAGTAACTAATAGAAATAAAGATAAGAAAGTTTTATCGAACTAGTAACTGATATAAAGGATTGGTCTTGGAATAAGCATCAAATAAATCAATAGGCATCGCGGGACAGATTGGGTAGAGATGTCTCAAGCGTTTCGAGCATTGTCCGAGATATAAATTCACTCAAAACGCTTTGTGTGGGTGTTTTTCTAAATATTTACACTGCCCTTAGAATACTGCATATTATCCCAGCTAAAATTAATTTAAACTTACCTAGGTTCTGACATGTCTCAGGAAAGATTGATAGGAGTGGCTATGGTGTCAATAGAAAATTAAATTGCAAAGAACTTGAACTAAACAGAACTAATAAACAATTTTGGTGCTCTTAAAACCAGAGAAATCTCACTGATATATCCTACACCAACAACCTATTTTGTACTGTACTTGTAATCCACTCCATAACTAAGTCTGTATGTTAGTATGAAGTACTGTAGTTACTGTAACTAAATAGTTCAGAATATTTAAACAGAGTTTTGAAGTTATGTTTTTATAACAAATTTCTACCTTTCTTTAGGGTTGGAAAGAAGGTGGTGGGGCATAAGAAACATGTCTCGCATTGACCATAAAAATTGTTAAGGCCGGCCCTGTTGATAGAAACAAATCTACCAAACTCAGCATTTTATCTCATTAGTAACTAACAGAAGTAAACCAACCACAGTCAGCATTTTATCTCATTAGTAACTAACAGAAACAAACCTACCAAACTCAGCATTTTATCTCATTAGCAGCTAACAGAAACAAACCTACCAAACTCAGCATTTTATCCTTAATGGGATAAAATGCTGAGTTTGGTAGGTTTGTTTCTGTTAGTTACTAATGAGATAAAATGCTGAGTTTAGTAAGTTTGTTTCTGTTCGTTATTAATGGGATAAAATGCTGAGTTTGGTAGGTTTGTTTCCGTTAGTTATTAATGGGATAAAATGCTGAGTTTGGTAGGTCTGTTTCTGTTAGTTACTAATGAGATAAAATGCT
Source organism: Limulus polyphemus (assembly GCF_000517525.1). NCBI lineage: Eukaryota > Metazoa > Arthropoda > Merostomata > Xiphosura > Limulidae > Limulus > Limulus polyphemus. Next base: position 291,211 of record NW_013666256.1, read on the forward strand.
GAGTTTAGTAGGTTTGTTTCTGTTCGTTATTAATGGGATAGAATGCTGAGTTTGGTAGGTTTGTTTCTGTTAGTTACTAATGATAACTAACAGAAACAAACCTACCAAACTCAGCATTTTATCCCATTAATAACTAACGGAAACAAACCTACCACATTCACATGAACAGAAATAAACTGCTGATATACAAAACTGTTTAATGTAAGCGTTATTATTATTTAGTTTAGACTTAATACTTAATTATTGTTTAGTTTTAAGAAAGGAGTCTTGAAGAAGGATTGTTTTAAAAGTGTTAGGTGTGACACATTTCGTTACGTAAGTCTGTACGGGTTTCGATACCCGTAGTAAGCAGAGCACAGATAGCTCATTGTGTAGCTTTGGGCTTAAATACAAACAAACTTACTGATAGATACAAATATAATTAAGTCAGTATATTTATCCAATTATGAATTGGTACAGGGACAAATATAATTAAGTCAGTATTCTTATCCAATTATGAATTGGTACAGGGACAAATATAATTAAGTCAGTATTCTTATCCAATTATGAATTGGTACAGGGACAAATATAATTAAGTCAGTATTCTTATCCAATTATGAATTGGTATAGGGACCAATATAATTAAGTCAGGTTTTTATCGTGCTAGTAAGATTGAAAAAATTGAACAAAGTCAGTATCTCTATCGAATTGGTAACTGACCTAGCAAAGACAACATTTTCATGAGTTACGTATTAGAATTTCGAATAGTCCGAATCCGAGTTAACTGATAATTTAAATTTAGTAGTTAAATTGTATTTTGGATTCAGTATTTAAATATATGCCGATATTTTAGTCAATTTACGATATTTGCCAACGAGATTGATACACACCGTCTTC
>NW_013666256.1:293001-304230 GCF_000517525.1 Limulus polyphemus
GTTATTACAAACAATGATTTATAAACAGAAGTTTCACAAACTTTCAAACAATATAAATTTTCTTTCCAGTCTGGAACCTCCTTAATATCTTATCGAGGGTTCACGATGAGCGAGTTAATTGCGAGTTGATGCAGATAGGATCCGCTGGGAAGCTAGTTAGCTTTGTCTTTGGTCACACACACACACTAGGTTTTTCACATGAATTTATATATCTTCGTAAAATTAGTAATGTCCAATGAGAATCCACTGAAGTTAAATGATTTGTAACATTCGAAATTTATAAATATTCCTGGCCAGATATATTAAGTTTTCCGATTGATAAGCGTTATAACAGTCACAGTTACAGCTTTCGAAGTGTTATAGCACACCGATTATAGCGAACTAATAATAGACACTCTCCTTGGCGTGTCGTGCTGGTTATATTTATAGCCGTGGGAAGGTTTTCTAGAAAATTCAGTCTTACGTAACAATACTGGTTAAATCGTTTATGTATATAGATATATTGTTGATTCTTACTCTCGAGGATCTTCTACAACTTTGGAGAATTGGCAGGAGTTTTGCCATACGTAACTAACAGCGTAAGCTAGGCACGTATTTAAATACAAACGCATTCCAGACAAACGCTGTCATTAAAATAAATATGTAACAAATTCGTTATACGCAATGCATATCTGACACTATAAGTTACACATATTTCTAAATATAAACTTAATCTAAACAACGTTCATATTAAAAATAAATACATAACAATAAATTCGTTACACATGCCATTAGTATTTGCTAGAGGCCTGGCATGGCCAGGTGGTTAGGGCGCTCAACTCGCAGTCTGCAGGTTCGAATCCATGTCCCACCAAACAGACTCGCCTTTTCAACTGACGGCCAATCCCACCATTCATAGGTAAAAGAGTAGCCCAAGAGTTGGCGATGGGTGGTAACTACTAGCTGCTTTCCCACTAGTCTTTCACTGGTAAATCAGTGACGGCTAGCGCAGATAGCCCTCGTGTAGCATTGTGCGAAATTCAAACCCAAAGTATTTGCTAGAAACAAACCTAGAAAAAACAGTATTTTTATGCCATTAGTATTTGATAAAGACAAAATAGAAACTATCAAACTCAGCGACTGTCACATGAGGAACCAATTATCATAAACTTAACAAAGGCAGTATGTTTGTCGCATGAAAGCAAAGGATAGTGTAAGGTATACCATTATATCATTTACTAGTTTCCCTAATTCCTTTATCATATAAACTATCTTACTACTTACTTACTTTTTAAATCTTATCATCATATTTTTAGTAAAAACTTTCTTGAATATTATTGCGCATAGTACGCAGGCTCATACATAATATTCCACATTTACTTTTATTAAGGTTAGTGAATTCTTACAGTTCACAGGAATTTTTCCAAAAAGAAAAAAGTAAGAAACGGAATATGCACGGTTCCAGCTTTGCATATAGTTTTAAACAAGGGTGGATTGTTCAAAGAAATTGGCTAATCTCTTTTCGCTCTACCTGCCTGTAAATGGTTACTCCATTTTAGCGTTACATGTATTCTATCGTTTAGAAGTGAACAGTACAATTTTTACAACTGGCAGATCAGGTGATACCTGGAGGTGGTAACTTATATCACTTCCTTTGTAATGGAATGACGAACAGTGACTTTCGTTGTGTACGTGGTGAAGACTGTTCCGATAGTGAATAGCTCTCACAATCATAACGGATTTTATAAGTAATTAGTATTACTTATTTTCTAGCAACAATAGTAAGTTAGTTATACCTTATCCTTTCTTTAAGGTTACTTTCGTTAACAGTATCGTCTAATATATTTATTATAACTAATTTTAAGTTTTATTATTATTATCATTATAAAGTTTATTTCACGTTGTTAGTTTAATTTGTGATTTTAGGACTAGTTGTTGTTGTTCGAAGTTAAGCACAAAGCTACACGATGGGCTATCTGTGCTATGCCCACCACGGGTATCAAAATCCTGTTTTTGGTATTGTAAGTCCGCAGACATACCGCTGTGTCACTGGGGGGTCTTTTAGGACTAACCTAAAGCTACCAAGACGGTCCATACAGTATAACGTTTACTACGGTGTGGTAGTTCTTACTTGGACATCGACTTGAACAGATAATGTTTTTACAGTACGGACGCAAAGTGCTAGATGGAATATCTAATATACCGACCTTTATTATTTCTAATCGAGTATTATAAATAGTACCCTATCTGAATTCTTAGCTTAGTATATTGATTTAGGACTAACCTAAGACTCTTTGATTGGCTGAATCTCGTGATGTATTACTGGGTTTACGGCCCAAAATACAGTTACTAGTGGAGGTACCCAATTGATGAAACTGTGATTTCTAATCGTTATAAGTAATATAGATGAAACATTATACTTATTCAGTTATGCTTATTACTGGGAGGGGAATGCGTTTAGTTCTGAACTACGTGGGTAGCTCGTTTTTATCAGAAGTTAATGTTAATTATGAAATGTGCTTTTTGTACAGAAACTCATAAAATCAAAGGCAGTGTGTTTGTTACCAAAACGAGCCTAACGAAAAAAACAATATCCGCATTGTGTATTATTCTTAGCATGTTAGGTATTTCTTTCATTTTAGTTTATACAGGTTAGCATTTTCTGCTCACCTGACGCTTTCAAACCTTTTACACAAACGCACCTAAAAGCACGCCTATTGTTTTAACAGTAGAGATCCGTTCTGGAATGCAACTACAGTTATGGTTGCCTTGGTTACTTATTGTTATGGTTCATCCTCTTTTTGACGTCACTTAAAGCTTTCTCATAGAAGAGGTTTCCGTGGAATTATATTGATTTGTAATACTACGTAGCAGGAAGATATAACAGAGGGGGGATTGGACCTACAGTCCTTCGTAAATATTTTTGTCGACACTATTTAAATCGGGCGCCCAGTTTCTCGTTCACTGCTTTAAGCACCTCTTAGATATAGCACAGATGAGCAATAATTGGATAAGTGAATTCATATTTTAAAATCATCTTAGTGTGAATTAATTTCATTTCATGTAATTCATTGTTATATAGGTCTTTATTAAGACGGGCCATAAGTATAATAAACGTTGCATTTTCCACAATATACAATGTATTTTTTGTTTAAAATACTAGTTCAAATTAGAGGCTAAACGTATTAGGGTCAAAATGCCGCTCAGTTTTTCAAAAATCCTTCTCCGCGAACCTCATCGGAAGGCCAGTATAAAAGTAATTTTCCCCAAGCCTATTTTAATTCCAAATTCGTCCCTCGTTTAACTCTACTATTTTTGCTGTTGGAATGACGAATGAATTGCATGATGTAGTAGCTCTATTGTTTCTTTTATATAGTTGTTGTACTCTTCCAGTATTATGCAGATTTTCTGTAGATTTGTCATTTCTGGAATGAAAGTTACCTTTATTCAGAGAATGAAACAACAGGCATAAAGCCATAAGCCCCTGTACCAAAAAGTCTCCTTGAAAACATACAGAGGATATGCGAGCGGCATAAAGTCAGAACAATATTCAGAAGCCACTACATAATACGATAGTAGTTAATATATCACATAAATATCCAAAGGAGAGGAAAAAACTACTTGCCACATCCCCTGTGAAAACAGGTTCCATTAAATCAGAGAAATAAAAGAAAATAAACCACAAAATTAGAGTTCAAGAATACAACAGATATACAAAACTTGGTAATATCTGTCTATCTGCAATAAAACCGTTATGTAAAGTAAATAAAGTGATAAATTAAAATAGAACTAAAACAATAATATACGAGCCACATACCAGAAATATACATATATACACAAAGGCACACACAAAACAAGTCTTCTACATCCATCAAACTGAATGTATTTTACTGTTTAATATTTTATTTAGTCTGTGTTGGGTTCGAGTGTGTATTAATGGTTGCTGTAATAGACAATATGAATACTAGACCCAGTTGAATGAACTTTAGCTGAAAAGTTCTGCTATTGTTTATTAATTTTGTGATGCAGAGAAAAAACAAATTAAAGAGCTCATAGATGGCGATACAGTAGAAAGTAGCGCTACTATCAAGAAATTACTTGTAAATTCAACCCACACTAGTTACTATAGGCAGTGCATGTGTTGTAGGTAGTCTGTATGACACTATAAACATCTACGATGTTGATATGAAGTCACACACGTGTGGTACCATACATGCAAGTATGTATGTGGTGTTGCACGCATACACGAACATTACATAAAATCGTTCACGAGTTATTGACACCAACGAATGAATTAAAACAAGAGAACTGTTAAACAACCAATTAAGAAAATAATGAATAATTCGTTCTGAATGTTAAGATGTTGACCTATGAAGTAAACTGTGATTATCGATTTGTGAAACATCACTGAATAATACGTTGTATCCGATACTTTCATTGATGCTGATAAGATGCACTTTTAGTTTGACAGTGAAGTAAATGTTTAGCAGGTTGTGTGTTTATATTACATGAGAGAATACGCGATTATACTGCACGCTTTCAGAGTTAGCAGCGAGATATATTTTCGATTGCAATAACTTAAAATATATTTAAGTTCGTGAAATTATCTGTAGGAAGTAACACCCGTTACCTACATCTTTCAAGTTGTTCCCAAAATAAACAGTTTCCAATTTTTTGTTGAATTGTGTATCTGTATAAATATAATAGTACTGTGTTGTATATCCATGTAACTACTTCGCAGGGTGTGGATGAATCTTCACCAAAATTGGTATGGAGATTCATTGGGTTATTGGGGAGACACACAAATTTTGTTTTGCATTTCGCGGTTTTCTTGGTAGTTTTTGTGCATTTTTTTACCTCTACTTCGCCTCCTGATGATGGATCTTCAAATTTGACATGAAGATTTGTTGGGTCCATGCATAGATACATGCAAATTTACGGTTTCACATTGAGTTTTACAGTTTTTATGGGCGTTTCTGCTTTTTTTTCCAATTACATACAAGGGAAGCAACTTTATGTCCCAAGATAACATTTCATTAAGCATGAATTGACATAACTTCCACCCAGTGGACGGGTTCTCCAGCTAGTACCGAAGTATTTCCCTGAATATTCTCTTAACATTTGTTGTAGTACAAGATGCTTTTAGGTCACACTAATTTGGACTTCGATGTATGACCCAAGGTAAAAAAAATAGCTAAAAATAAAGATACTTGGGTAGCACTACTTTGTAGTTGATTCGAACAAACTACGCTTGTATCCGAGTGAAGTTGTATGAAAGCAAGATATTTATGCCAATGGATTCCCATGATAAGAAGGTAGTCTTACATCTGCACAGTGACTAGCCTGATTTTAGTTATCTCTGTAAAAACCGGTACTTATAGTTCACTTTCTCTTTCTTCACAGTTAGACCCGGGCTGTTTATAGTAACAACCATACGATGGTGCAAGACTTGCATGCGAGTGGAAGCTGTGATCATTTGATAAAGATACAGTGGGGACCATCGCTATATGCTGGTCAAGGCGAAGTCTGCTAGACCGGAATGTCCACAGGCACACGGAAGACGCTTGCTACAGACATTACTACAGGTACGTACCCATATACCTGTAGTAATAACAGTTGATCAGAGTGATTGATTTGATACATTGTTTCAAGGGTGCTTTTACAGCACGTTGTAGTTCTGGCACGGCCATCACAAAACTTTACTTTTAATTGATCTTTTGGACAATCAGAAAAATAGGCTGATCAAGCATTTTGATCCCGACTTTTTTCTAATATTTCAAATTCGTGGCAAATTCCTACTCCTTACGATAAATCTATGACTTAATAAAAACCCACACACTTCCCGCCGAACTGCAAGTAGATCAAACACAAAGACTTAAAGTTTTATACTTTTGTTCAACAACTGAAACAAAGTAGTTGCTTATGCTCTCTGGAATTCACAGTGCCAATAAAGCAGCACCAGCTTATACAGAATCCTACGAAACGTCCACCTTTCTCTCACTACTCATGAAATTAAAGAAGCCCCGGATGATGATGATCTATCAACTAACGTCCTCAGGATAACGTCCCGTAAAACTTGGTGGATTATCATTTTTGTCAAAGTAGGTAACTCTCATCAACTATCAGATGAATACTTCCATTTGAAAGCCGAAAACCATACGCAAAAAAACCAACTTTAAAAAAAAATAACCCATAGCCTTCGTTTCACGCCATATCATGTTTTCGTCATAGTTGCACTCCAAGCCCGACATACAAATCAACGAAACTCAAATCCTAGGAGAAAAACGTAATATAAAACCCACAATGGCAACTTTCAGATTTTACCACTGTAATCCCAAGTCAACAAACCCAAGAGTTTCTTCGGCATTTCTAGATCAGAGTACTGTCCGGTCACAGAAACAGTGCTGAATAGTCTTTTTGTACTAGTCACATTGATTGTATAACAGTTTGCTATTTTTCCTGTTATTATCTGCAAGGTAAATAAGAACACTACAGTCGAATGTGCAATTGATAAAACATTTAACAAAAGCAGCGTATTTATCGCACGAATAAAATCCAACCTAACAAAAGCAGTATGTTTGTCGCATGAACAACAGAGAAAAGACTTAATAAAAGGCACTGGGTATGTCATATAAACATACAAAAGCAGCGTTTGTGCTGAATGAACAACTGATAAAGCGAACTTAAAAGCTGCAAGTTTGTCGCAGAACTGGCTAATAATAGTATCTCTTCTTCCAATGAAGTTAGTATTGGTAATGAAAAGTAATAGCCATTGTGTTGTAGCTATTAAAGCTGAAAGGTAATATGATATACACAAGTGGTCGGTGATGTTGTTTAACTTGTTAAAATATACAAAATTGGTAATCAATACGATAATCACTTAACATCGTTAAACTGTTCCAGGAACTTCTTTCAGTGATGAATAAATACTATCTTGTAAAATACAAACATTGATCTGAAAAAACCAGAACAAGCTAATAAGGATTGTAAACAGTTGTTTAATGAATAAAAAGCGTTGCACATTTTACAATCAAACTTTTGAACAGAAGGCAAGGTTTTGCTTAAGACTACTAGGCTTTTTTTACTGGTTATTCCAGTCACTGAACCAATACGAACGACACCATCCGATTAAATCAAAAATAGAGTGCATTATACACAATAAATTACAACATAAAAAAAAACCGAGAAAAAGAAACAAAAATCACAGATTTAACAGCTTTCTAGCGTGACAATCAAAGCTTCTGTTCTAGCTCTAACTCTGAAGCAGAAGACTGATAAGGCTATTCTCGATGGTTCTCCATAGCTGCATAGTTCTGATGGCCGATTAATTGGATTAAATATATATATATTTCCAAAACTCGTTCCGATACCTACAGTGCAAATTATCACATATGCCGAGACAAGTGATGAAACAAACATTTAAATAAATAATTAAAATATTAAGAAATTGTCCCCCTCAATCGATCGTTCCCTCTTGATGTCACATTTAAATACTTGTTCTCTTGTAGAGAAAATATTAAATTCCAGGGGTTTAACCGTAGTATGGGTCGCTTGGTTTGTTGCTGAAAGAAAAAAAAATCAATAAAAGAATTAATAAAAATTAGTATTGGCTATATTACGAATTTTTTTTTTAAATAGCTCATTTAACAAAAGAAAAAAGTTATTCAGATTATTTTTACTTTGTATAACTTAATAAGTAAAGTTTGCTCTCCCCCCCCCATAACTGCTCCTTTTAGAACTTCTTTATATTCAAAATTATAACTATTTGTTGAAAACGTGACCTTCTCTATATATACAAGTATTTGCTTCGTATTCGGATTATACGTAGTAACATTACTTAACTGTAGAACTTGTCAATTAAATTTGATATTCTGATGCATTAAGGTACTGCAACACCCACTCCACCTTTAAACAGGTATTATGTATTTATAGCAACAAGATTTACCTCATTGTGGTTTCGGTATTGCCTAGATGTGCTCCTGTGTCCATGCTAAGGGTCCCGGCTCCTCCACCAAAACCGTATCCCTTAGGTCCAAATTTTCTGCCATAACATTGCTTGCAATACAGCTCACCCCCGTGTTCTGTGGCATTTGTGCTGTCCAAACTTTTGTGGCAAAGGCCTGTTGAGTAAACAACATAAATTTTGTAGAGTTGCTTAGTTTGACGGTGGATTTTAGTTTGAATATCATAAAAAAGAAAAACTTCAAAAACTGAAAAGTAAATAACTGAAAATATAAAATTAGAATAAGCGGTGTGCGAGTTTATAAATGCATGATCAACAGTCAATGTTTCAGTGTTGCAAAGACATAGGTTGTATCCGTATAAAGTCATTTACGAATTGAAGTAAAAGCAATGTGATGTCACGTGATAAATGGGGGTAAGTATAAAATTTGTTCCTTTTGCGTTAAAAAAAATATTAAAAGTGTGAGAGACTTCACATACGTGATGAGTAGCATGATACTAAGGCGATTTGTAAGCACGGCTGAATTTTCAGGTGGGGATCAGTTCCTATTGTCCTGACGTATGCTCATTTGTTGAGTTGGTGAAATGCTCACTTCATGATTTACGACTTTCCTAGATGATTTGTGGACATGTTGGTATGAGAATTGGGCAGTTTACCGACTTATTACTACAATTAAATTATAGTGATATTTTTAATTCCGTAGTGTTCACATTAGATTCGTTGATATTGTGGTATGTTAAAATCAAAACATTTCTATTCGCTGGTTCATTTATTGACATGATTTATTCGCGTGTTGACTGTTATTTACTTGGCGTTTTTATATTATTGTGTTATTTACGGATTTTTGTTTTGGAATTATGGTAAAACGTTATGAATACCAGTTAAATTTAGCCGTATTAATGTACTTGTGTAGACCATATTGTGCTAAAGGTGTATGCAGTGTGTTAAAGTTGCTCACTTATGGTTCTCAAAGTGAGTGTGTATGATTTATATATCGTTATCTATATGGTATCAGAGAAGTTCTATTATTGCTCTACAGATGGGTTTTCTTCAAAGGCTTGTTTAGTGTTCACAATTTATTTCTTGGCTTTATTTATAATATTGTTATATACTTAGATTCAAATGAACCCTTTTTAACCAAATGGTGGACAAATTAGTCTGGTATTTTAGGGATAAAAGAACTGTTGTGCCACGTCTCTAAACAAGTGGTTCTTAACCTTACGTTTGTACCCTGGTTTCCCCCCCCAAAAAAAAATGTAAACAATCTCGTAAACTGATCGCAGCACCGAGACCTTTGCTGTTCCTGTTAGCTTCCTAAAACTGCAAATATAATACACAACTAGTATCTCCCATTTCTATCCCAGCTGAACTGAGGGTAACACATGTTTCTTGAGATTTTTTTTTGCAGCGAATTAGGTTTTTGTGAGGGCAGTTTCAAAATTTTATATATTTATTACATTGAAGATGGATAGCAATAGTGAAGGCGAGAGAATTAGGCAGATGTTGGCCAGTAATTGTTAACCTGAGGACAACAGTGAGGGTGAATATAATCAGTTAGAGGACAGTCAGATCAGTGTTTAGATCACAGTCAAGTTTATATCTAGTGCTTTCAGTGTCAAATGATAGTATCAGATACAGAATATTCTAGCAAGAAGTTAGTTAGATTAAATGTGAGGCATTTTCACTGATGATGGCCAACAAATGATATTTCTAGTTCAAAATTCCTTACTTTTTTTAATAATGCATTTTTTTTTGTAAATAAAGCGATATTAAGCATCAACATCCGATATTTTCCATCATTTCTTTATTACCAATGCCAAAACAAAGAAAATAACAATATTCTATGGAATACTTCATAAGATGTTTACCTTAAATGCACGTGGACAGATTAACAATCTAATAAAACTTAAGGTTTTGTGTTTTTAGTTTGGGGTGTGGTGCAACCCCAGGGTACGAAAGTTGTTCCATACAGCAAGGGTATTAACACATGGTTAAACGTTTTCGTCCGTGAACCATTTCTGCGGGACAAAAGATCCCGCGAACCACCTTACCGATGCCACCCCACGTCAGCCACTAACGAACCACCACTTTAGTCACTCTGTATGTGTACATATAATTAATTTGTACACGTGTTATGATAGGTTATCGAAGTACTTATTTTAACTAATAAAGACCTTAACAACACTCACCACACTTGAAACAATTCTTGTGCCACTTTTGGCCAGCTGCCAACATTTCTTCAGCTGCGTACACGGATTTGCCACATTTTGGACACTTTGGTTGTTCCACAGGTTTGAAAGGCATTATAATGAAGCACCTGAAAAAAAGTTAATGTTACAAATTAATCAAACACAGTAGCGAAAAGATGGGGCCTACAAATAAGAAAAATTGGGCCTACTACGTTTATTATCCTTTTCGGCAATTCCTAAGCTTGTCAGGCCCTTTTGCGGAGGCATACTTACGCCACTGTTCAGACATTAAACGAATAGTCTACAGAGGGCAGTGAAACTTGATTTGAGTTTGTAGTGCAGCATTGTAGTTTCATTCAGTTCTTGTTTCGGCCAACAGTACTAGAAAAACAATACATAACAAATCCGGTTCTCAAAAATGTATTGCTTTACTGTTGGCATTGGGAGAAAGTCTTAAGTGGATTTCAGTTACACTTCACCCCACCCTCATACCCTAACTATTATTACGATTTATGATGTGTAATCTGTGCGGATCAGAGTTGGTTTTATATTCATGTTCTTTTTTTGTTTTGTTTTTACATGTCCAAAATTCTACTTTTTGTTTGTTTATCACACCCATTGCGCTCCACCTCGTGTATAAAACATGTACTTTGGGGCATATTGCGCATTAGTTAATGCAATATTATAAAACAAAAAGCAAAGAAGCCCACTATTTACTTGGTATATCGTTCGACAAAACCTAATTACCACACGTTTCACTACACGCGAAACATGAACAGAATAGAAAACTTCAAAATCATAACAACGCACGTAAGGACAGCGCACCGTTTACAGTTAAAAATATAGCTTAAACTAGTATAAAGCCATTACATAATACACCATTACGGAGTTGATAAGAAACATTTCCTGGTAGAGGACGCTGTCACCTAGAAGGTGTCTGCAGCCATATCCTTCTCCAATAGTACTGGTTGCCTTGGCTTCGAACATTGAATCTTCGGAACAATGATCATTACTAGTATAAATATTAGGAGGTAACGAGCTACTTCAATTTTCTTCGAAGTCAATAATATAGTTTTAATACTCAATACAAGTTTGAGT
>NW_013666256.1:305165-319328 GCF_000517525.1 Limulus polyphemus
AATAAATTACAGTGAAAGCAATGAATATTTTGTAGGTTTTGAACCTAACTAAATAACAGTAAAAATTTTTTGATTTACGGTATTTTTTTATTTTGATGTTAAAGTATCAAGTTGAATTTTTGTTCAATAAAAATCTTTCAAATGCGACTGTAGCTTTTTCCCCCCAAAAATTTTGTCTTCAAATTAAGGGTGCGTCTTATATTCCGAAAAATACGGTTCATATTTTAAATACGAAGACTATTTGATATTGTTGGCCCAATACAGAGGGTTGAGTAAGTTGTATTAGAGATTCTGAATATACAAATCGGCAATTCACGTGACAGCCACAGTCAATATAATGTCAAGATGTTTCCATACAACCACAAACAAACTTTTTTTTTTTTTTTGTTAATGACTGCACAGTGTCATTAACCATCCCCTACCTAGGATATCAAAGTACCACACTTCCTAACCAGCTTAGTCTTTAAAAGGAAAAGTTCTACTCGTAAGCCAAACTTTAACATCATTTTCAAACTGTACTTTAGATTCAAACACACCTTGTTTTGGAGGACTTGCAGTCGCCACACGCGTGTTTATTGGAAAAAACTAAATTTTCTGTTCACATTCATCAGCACATCGGAATATCACTTACGCCAGATAACACCAATCCAGCGATCCGAAATCACAGACACGAAACTCTACATCTAATAACTAACTCACAATTCACCATTTTTTGTAACGATAATTTCGACCATGAACTGTTAAAGAGTATCCATAAAGCAAATATTCCCCGTTTTAAACACAAGTCTTCTGTCACACTTAATTTTTTTTAAGTAAGGATCTTACAATTAACAACTTTATAAACAGAATGTATGTTTACTTGAATTAAAATACTTCACTTTTAATTTCTCTCCTCCATTTGATACCGTTTCTAGATAATCAATGATATTGAATAGTATTGTTCGTTAACTTTGTTCTAATCGTGTGTAGCAAAAACATTATTTTGATCTTGCATTTTCTATTATGTCCTTTTGGTTTTCTGACTGAGGATGACCTAAGAGAAGAGAAGAAACGTTGCATGGCTATTAATTCGAAGATACGGTCGAAATGTAATTTTCCGTTCATTAGCGATTAAAGAAATATTATATTAGGTTCTCGTTTCAAGGGGAAAGTCGTACATGCCGCAGGATCTACTATTTGTAATTGTTGAAAAACAACAGTAAACTATATATACATTCTAAAAATATTCGTTCCATTTCAGTTTTTCTTCTTAACAGCTGTCTTGAGACGTGCCGCGCCAAAAAAGGAATTAGCGAAAATGTTTCTCTAAAATTAGCATGACAGTGAGTCAGGAACGTGCCAAGACCACGGGCAACTTGAAGAAGAGCCTGGCACACTCGAATATTTAACATTAAACGTGGGCTGATATTTTAAAAAGGTACGCCTATTAGTGTTGGGGGGGGGGAATAAAAAAGAACCAAAGTTGTGCAACTCAAGTGAACTGTTAGACCATTAACAACAAATCATTGCTAGTTCCAGTGGTTAACTACCCGTGGAAGTTTGTTCTACTTAAAAACAAAAACTAATTAACTAGAAATAACTGGCCATTTCACGATGTCAGTAGGAACTTCATACGCCGTTGAGTCCTTCCTTAGTTTAACCTGAAATTACGTTCATACAAAATATAACTTCTACATAATTGTTAGGGTATGAACGCCTTTTCTAAGCTGACGAAGCATGATTATAATTAATTATACTTGCGTATAGTAACACAAATTTTAATTATATTTGTTTGTATTTGCGCAAAACTACACTAGACTGTGCGCTCCGTCCACCACGGGGAATCGAACCCTGGATTTAAACGTTGCAAGTTCGTAAGATTGCCGTTGACACGAATGGGGAAGGGGGGCTTAGTTTTTGTGAAAATCGTTCTTGTTTATAAAACACAAACCACTATTGGTTTACGAAAGTTCCCACTAAACTATTCCGACCTCACTGTGTTGGTTGTATCCCAGTCAGTTTGATGAGCTCTGTATTTGGCAAAACGCATCGTAAGCAATGGATTTGGCGGACATAGTATTGTTGAAATACTGTTATATACAACTCTTTAAAATTTAAGGAACTGAATAAGGAATGTGGTGTTAAAAAATAGACGTAACACTCTTGACATTTAATCACAACCCACTAAACCGTACAATTTATTTGAAAAAAAAAAAATAAAAAAATTCGCGGACTGGATGCGGCCCACCACTTGAGAAATGTCTTGTTCTACAACTACCGACGAGCGTTGTTTTTGTTCAATGCCCCCTCCCCATTGTAAAATGTATTATAGTAAAACACAAGAGTACATGTAATTCCATTTGTAAAAATATATTATTATTATTATTATTATTATTACGAGAATAACATTTTAATAGTAAAAAGATGCTTAAAATGTCATTTCGAGCAGTTCTCACTATATTAGGCCTACGTGACATTGCTAATGTAATGATTCCTGCCACTCCTTCAAAGTTAGTTTACCGTTACCCGTTATTTGTTGTGTTCAGTATGATTGAAAGTAGCTGTATCTTTGAATTATTAAATACATAGTTGCAAAATCAGCGCGCCTAAAAAACAGACAACAAAAATAGCAAGTTTCAAGAACGTTGGGAAACCAAATTTTGCTGAACATAAAATGATAAAATTAAATCACAGTACTTAATACGTTTATAGACGGTGGTTGTATACAAACAAATATAAAGAAGCGTTACGTTTCTTTCCATGAACAAAAGTATACAGTAAAGTTAAAACTGCAGTGGTGAAGGACTTGAGAGGCTTGGTTTGGTTTGAATTTCGAGCAAAGGCTACACGAGGGCTATCTGTGCTAGCAGTCCCTAATTTAGCAGTGCAAAACTAGAGGGAAGGCAGCTAGTCATCACCTCCCACCGCCAGCTCTTGGGCTACCCTTACCATTGAATAGTGGGATTGACTGTCACATATAACGTCCCCACGGCTGAAAGAGCGAGTATACTTTGGGGTACGGGGATTGGAAACCACAACCCTCAGGTTGCGAGTCGAGCGCCCTAACCACTGGTCATGGCGGGCCAACTTGAGAGGAATATTGAACGAGCAGAAAATCTTATTTAAGACAGTTACTAGTCAAACTGCAGCAGTGACTGTATCGTTCCTATTTGCTCCAGAAAAAATATTTCGTGATAGACAATTAATGAAACAAAGATGGCTCGAACTTTCAGTAATGAAAATATTACTCAAAACATTTTCGAAACAGTTACAAACTGTTGCTCGTATTTCTGTGATGGACCAACAAGTTAGTGTAAAGCTGCAAAATACAGTAAATAAATAAATAAAAAGTTCCAACTTTTCTGTTGCATTGGTACTAGTGAGGTGCTTATTTTTCATTCGAACACTTAGAAGTTTCCATTTTTGAGAAGAGCCGTGATATGTAGCAACATTACATTGAACTACAAGAAGAGAGGACATTTATTACGAACTAAAAAACTCAATAAATGAATATATGGTTTTGACAAATGCTTATGGTTATTTACTTAACACACAAAATGTTCGTTCGTGGTTAATTGTGGAAATATATTTGGTCAACTTTTTAAGCTTCAGAAAGGAGATTAACCTGTTTTCATCTGAAACTCCGAAAATGCAGCTCCATTTTGAGAACAAGTCTTACTGATATCACTTTAAGTTCACGCGTGTTCTTGATGGACAAACATTATTTAAGTACCTTGAACACAAAAAGGACCAAAATGAACCAGCTTTACAATCACATCTTTCGATCTGGAGAAAAATGATCCGACACAGAGTTTTTATAACAACTTTTTTTGCGAGATGAAAGAATGATGAAATTGTAGATTTCAGTGAATTTATGCCTAAGCTGGAAAGTTTTATTGGAAACTAACATAAGATGTCAACTATTCGATGAAATGAAGTCAAGTTTCAGGTTGTTCAACAATCCACTCAACACCGACATTGTTAGTGCATGTGCAAAATATCAAATGGAATTGTGCAATGTAGAAGCGGATGAATTCCTTGCCTCAAGATCAGTCAGGAGTGTCATTTTTTAAACTCCTTCTCAAAGATAAGTAACCGAATCAGAGATTTTGTACTTAAAATGGCGTTAATGTTTGGCAGCACATATGCGAGAAAGCATTTTCCGATAAAATATATTAAATCGAAGTATAGGAACAGCATTCGAGACAGTGCACTGGAGCACATACTTGGTATTTTACAATAAATGTGGATGTGGACGTTGGAGAAATAGTATTACAGTAACTCCATCCTCAGTGTTCTCGTTAAGTTACCCACCTAAAAACTACTAAACTGATTAATGCTATTCATTTGTAGTTGTTAATAAAATATTACAAAGCTAAGCGATTTGTTATTTCTATGCTTTCCTATAAACCATGTTTCAGAAGGTGTGGCCCGTCAGCATGCGACTTTAAATATATCTAGTCCACTACACCAAAGTTGGAGAGCAATATTTTAGTTTTGTTACACACTAAAGATTTCACGATGTGATAAGAAAAACGGCTGACAAGTCAGTATTGTTTTAGAAAAAAGTCCGATAAACTGTTTATTAACACTAAGAAACGTTCTATATAATTTGACTTCCTACTGTCATAGATAATTATCTACTTAAAATGATTAACATAAAAGGCAGTTGATATAACCCTGATCAGCACATTTTTAGGAGCCCGGCATGGCCAGATGGTTAGAGCGTTCGACTCGCAACCCGTGGGTTCGAATCTCCATCACACCAAACATGCTCGCCCTTTCAGCCGTGGGGGCGTTGTAATGTGACGGTCAATCTCACTATTCGTTGGTAAAAGAGTAGCCCAAGAGTTGGCGGTGGGTGGTGATGACCCTTCCCTCTAGTTTTACACTGCTAAATTAGGGACGGCTAGCGCAGATAGCCCTCGTGTAGTTTACGCGAAATTCAAAACAAACCAAACCAAACATTTTTAGGAAGTAGAAAATTTTATAACATGAAACACCCGACACAACTAAGTTTTTGTGGTTGTTTTTTAAACCAGTGTTCCACAGATAACCGAATTTGTATCGCTCAGTACATTTTTGTCTGATGATGGCTTCGTGAGAGTTGAAAGTTTACAAATAAAAGAAAAAAGTATGTTAACGTAAAGTTCGTATCTAATTCTATATTTTAAGCAATATTATTAACGACTTAAAACGCCAGCAAAAAAGTGTAAGCAACTTTTATATCTTGCAATTCTGAGATCGAATTTACATAAAGAAATATGAGAAATTAAAAAAAATATATATCTAAATCAGTTGCTTCTCTTTAAGCACAAAACCGGAATAGTGGACTACTGGCACTGTGCCCGCGTAGCGATCGAGCTCCGAATGTCAGTGTTGTAAGCCCTAAAGTCACCAAAAGAACAAAATATAATTCAATAGGTTTCAGAATTCAAAACTGTGTTAATTTTTGTATAAACAAAAATAGAAGAAAAAAAATACTTAAATAATGCGAGCACCAACATAAAGCTACTCAAACCATACTCAAGATTAAGCCAGACCGATTAATCCGAAATACCGCCCATTAGATTAAAACGGTTAAGTAATATTGATGTTAAAAATTACTACCGCTTATTTAGCTTACACGTTTAAATAATATGAACTAAAAACAGGAAACCACCTGCTAGATTACCATATTTAAATTTCTTTGGGTAAAGATAATACCGCTTAATTTACCATGCTTAAAATCACACCGACTAAACATGAATTCGGTGCATTAGCTTACTAATTTTTAAAACTTGCACGCGAATAATTTATCGTTATCTACCGTACTCACATACGTATCGCTCGTTTTCGGCTATAATTTTATGGGAAATAAAAACTTCAACTACGAGACTTTAAAAACATAGTAGACATTTTGTGGTAAACGCACCAACGTTTATGTATTTTGATAATTTATAGTAATAATTCGTCACGTTAAACGAACATCGTTTCTGGTAAATCAACAATGCTGCTTTTATTGTTCTGGTATGTTGCTCTATCTTCTCGTTTTCAGCTTTACGTGGATCACGGTGCAAATGAATTTTGTTGTTGGTTTTTATTTAACGGAGCTAAGTTGTTCCCCAACATATTATTTGACTAAAATGACGATTGATATTACCAATTACATATTGTTTAGTCATTAATCTTGTTTACCTTACGGGCGTTCTTTATGGGGTTCTCTGCCTTGACTTATTCTTTGAAAGGAAGAAAAAAAATTTGTGTATTTAAAAATAACAGACAAGATGCCTGCATGTCCATTTCTGTAACATGTCGTTTCTTAACCTTTTCATGAAATTTTTTTTCATTTAGTTTTATTCCTCCCACTTTTTCGAGCTAGTTTCCCAATAGTACACACCTTGAAAAATGCATCGGTCCACCCGTTCTCAGCTATTGTAACTTGTTTTCAGATTGCACCGCGTAACACTTGTGGTGAAGTTATATAGTCCAACCTAATCACCTAGAACTGCTTGTTTGCCACTCAAAACAAAAGTTTATTCCTTTTATATGCTTACTTTATTTTGGTTTTAAGATCTTTTCAACTACAGTTTCTAGATGGCAAAAAGAGTTCATAGCAGTAGGGTGTATAAGAATTACCTCGATGTCGTAGGAACAAGAAATTCCGTAAAGTGATGCAGTCCTCATGATCAATCGATCCCCATACACCTATCTATAAAACAACGTTTCACACTTTTGGACTCTGGGTGCGTTATAAGAGTGAACGGTAAAATCCCACTATTCGATTAAATGAACCCACGAGTTAGTAGAGTGGTGTTGCCTAGCTGCTTTCCCCCTATAGTTTATCACTTAAAGTTGAAATAAAAAGTTAGGGACGACTAGTGAAGATAACCTTCGAGTAGCTTTATGAGAGATTAAACAAAGCTAACCTCATGTATAAAAACGAAACGTAAAGAACCGTTTTTTTTGTTTTCTTTTTTACACTCCAAACTTCCTATTGCAACTTTTACTGATAATTTCCTTATTTGTACTAGAGGAAGTATTATTATATTGACTTAAAATATCTACAGTTAATTAAATTTAACAATTCAAGTGACGTCACTACAAAATGCTTACCTTTAATTTCTAGTAGTTTTGACATAACCAAGAATAAAAACCAAAGGTACAAGTGTTTGTCGATTACAGAAAATCAAAACGATAACAAAAGTGGTCATAATAAATTTCACTAGAAAAAAAATGAGGGGGCTGGTTTATGCATCTTCAAGTGTACGAGGTCAAAATATTCCACTAAGAAATAAACTGGTTTAAGTGATATCAATCCTAAGCAGCAATTTGGAAAATTACAATGCAGCTAAAGACGCCATTTTACGTCATTCGCAATCCTCATCCTGGGTGGGAACTTGGGGCCCTAGATAAGCTGTCCTCTGTCATGTGACCGTTGGTAACTGCAAAATTATTTTGTCCACGAGCTTCACATTTGTGAAGCATTTGTGGAGCTAGCAGACCAAACTTTATAGATGAAGTCCCCCCTTTCTATCTATACATGTTTGGGGGGGGGGTATCTGGAAGGTCATTCCATCTAGCGGAAACATCCTAGTTTTTTTTGTATAGACAACCTTTGGAGAGCCTTTGAACCCCACAGCAGAGTGCCGTTATTTAATGCTACCTATTCTGAGGATCGCCTTTTGCCCACAAACTACGTTCCTACCCAATTTTCTATTTACATAAATGGCCTTAAAATAATGGACAGAATTTCGGAATGTTTAGGCTGAACATTCGACCATTTTAAGTCTTAAACCATAACGTCCTTTTATATACTGTTTACTTGCCATCAGAGTTATACAACGAAGTAGAAATCAGTATACAAGAATGCTACTCTAATCATACATATGTACGAAACTAATCACGGACGAAGAGCTTTGTACTAATTAATTTACAGGTAAAAATGTTACTTTTCTTTCTAATTTATGGTTAAAGAGGTAATTATTTAATAACTTATTCAAAACACCAAATTTCAATAGATTTACCTAGGTTTCGCTAGGTTTGCAAGCTGCTAATGTTAGGTGACCCTGGCAAAACAGTTTCATAAAATTCGTTTTTATTTTTAAATAGTTTTACTTGATTATCGGCAATCAAAAATATTAAGCTTTTGTATACTTTTTTTACTAACGTGGTTTGTCCTGCGCTTGCTTCGAGTATTATCAATGATATAAACATCACACTGATGTTTAAATTGCGAAAACAATAAAATTTCGCTCAAGCAATTCAATACGAAAGCTAATTCTAAAGATGACTGGCGAAAGACCTGTACGATATACTTACAAAGATAAAGTACGAAATCCACGAGGTCATGTACGTTTCATATACAGGCATTCGGTGGACCAAGTTCTTGGGTATATTTTTTAATTATATTATCAACTCCGAGTGTTATTTAACAGATAAAATTACAAAAAGATTCACCGGACTGTCAGTTAAAGTTTTTTTTTTTTTTGGTTTCGTAATAAAAGTTTTTTATGAATCATTCTTTTCAAAAATTCATAATTAAAGTTTCAGATTATTTTCTCCCCCCCCCTAATACACTTGTGGTAGAAAAAGAAACCTTTACACTATAAACGTCACATAGTTAATTGCATACAAGATTAAGAGTACCATATTGTCACTAATCGTTATTACTAGATAATAAATTAATAATACTATTGTTTGTTTGTAGAATTTGACGCACTGCTTACTCGAGGGCTATCTGCGCTAGCCGGCCCTAAATTTGAAAGACAGACTAGAATCACTAGATGAAAGGCAGCTAGTCAACATCTCCCCTCGCCAATTCTTGGGCTACTCTTTTACCAACGAATAGTGGGATTTACCATCACGTTATCACTCCTCCACGTCTAAAAGGGCAAGCATTTTTAGTAACAGCATTCGAACCAGCGACCCACAGATTGTGAATCAAATGTCCTAAACACCACGTCATACCAAGCTAATAATGCTCCAGGCAAGCATTTTTAGTAACAGCATTCGAACCAGCGACCCACAGATTGTGAATCGAATGTCCTAAACACCACGTCATACCTATCTAATAATGCTCTAGGCAAGCATTTTTAGTAACAGCATTCGAACCAGCGACCCACAGATTGTGAATCGAATGTCCTAAACACCACGTCATACCTATCTAATAATGCTCTAGGCAGCGTCTGCTTCCGGGTGAGTTCGATGTATTAACAAGTCTTAAGTGGTTGCTAGAAGATTGGATTGGTTTCGAATTTAATGCTACATGTCGGTTTTATTTAATAGAATTCCGTAGTAATGTACATTTATCACATTTAAAAGGTTGTAAAGAAGTTATACTTTGGAAGTCAATAAGTATCAGCGATACCCAATATCTCCATATATACACACACACACACACACACACACACACAAAACAAAAAAAAACAGAAAACTAATACGTGATCTAACGAAGAAACTGTTCACGATGTATTTCCAAACTTTTACACAGCTGCGGGCTTACCATCAAGCACCATGGGAACTGGAGACACAACACGTTTTTAAGGGGGTTTAGTGTTTAACTAGCTTTAATACAAAGAGTGTGTACTGTATTCAAACAACAGGCACGTTCAATTCTTAAATTATCATTTTCAAAAACCTAAATGTTGTTTCGAAATAATTTAAGAGAAACGATTAACTTTAAGAACTTATTTTTAGTTTCCTTCAGCGGAATCGCGAGAAAACTGGGTAGTCTTGTGATGCTGTCATTGTGTCAATAAGCATTATTGTACTAAAATTAGAAGAAACACTACGTTATGTCGGCAATATCAAAGGCTAAATATTCTAATAAAGTTACTTAGATTTAACATATTATTATCCAGATACAGGTGACATATCTGTCGTGCTCTTACCTGAAGGATAATGAGAAGCAAAATAGATTCTGAAAGTGACAGACAGGAACCTCTAACACTAAGTGACTCTACAAATACTGGAACTGGAAGAAGTAAACTTGAAATATCATATTTTCTAGGCCTTTGCACACGATCCGCTTTTTCTCGTCACATACCACGTGCCATTTCAGAGTTTTGTACAAGACATCGAGAGTGGGCCACACTGACATATAGGGGTTGTTGGGTGAAGCTGATCCGTTTGCGTAATTAGTACGTAGACTGTTGATGAAATCATCCTTTCACTATGATCATATTTCCTTTTCTGTAAAGTAAGGGCCCAGCCTTTTGGTAAAATATAAATATATAGAGAATAGATAATTCATAATACATTTTCTTACAGCTGCTACATTCTTCTTGATGGTTACTATACTTAATTATTTTTTTTACTTAAGAATATAAATATATATATACACGAAAAAAGGAGATATTAAAAACATCAGTATGACAGGAAAAATACCAGGAAAGAAAAGTAAATGAAGATAAAGACAGATGCTGCTATCAACAATTACCAAGGGATTAACAATATAGAAATGATGAAGGCAACGGGAGACAGGAATTAGTGGAAGATCATGCTCACCAACGCCCTAAGTGAACATGGTACCTAGAGGGAGAGAGAGAGATACGTATATTAGAAAAGAAAACTAATTATGATAATTAGTTTTGCTTCAGAGTGTTATCAAACTCTTCTTTCTTTAATAACATGTTCTACTAATAATCAATTTTGTTCAAATGAGAGTTTATTTTAGCCAATGTTGAAATATATGTCTTTCTTTTAAAATATTACCTGTTCATTAAGCTCAAATAAAAAACATTACGAGTGAAGTATGTTTTAATTAGAAACTGGAACCTAACAGTTTGAAAATTCATACGCAAACGCTAAAATTCACTACTCGCGTGTAACAACTGTTGAGAATGGATTTAATGATAGATTTTTATAAGCGTTTATTATATTTTTACCTTATACGTTTAAAAATATTCTAGTTTTTTTTGTTCAATATTTACATATGTGAACTAAAGCTTTTTCTAGACGCTACTAATATGAGCAATAAAAGTTTTGAGATGAAACTGAAGAATTAAAGAAACAGTTTTCCATTGTTTGCCAAGATTTCTTAACATGGAAACTGGGGGAAGGAGGGGGGCAAAAAAGCTAAGTCAATCTGAATCTGCCCCTTCCGCCCCATGTGTTAAGCGCCTATGTTACAAACTATTTTTAAATATTCCAGTGTTTTCACTCGATACAATCAACACACACACTAATGGGGTGTAAAAAAATAATATTCGTATATATTTTATGTTCGTTCACTTGTACTAACACTCTAGCGAATTTTATTGTATTAACGTTAGCTAGCGCTTCCAGTTAGCTCATGTGTGTATAATATTATAACTACATAGGTTGCTTATGGAGTTCTACTACAGTTTAGAGACTAGGTATAGCTCAGGTGTGTGATATTGTAACTACATAAGTTGCTTATGGAGTTCCAATACAGTTAATAGATAAGTAATAATTCAAGTGTGTGTGTTATTTAACTAAATACGTTGCTTATGGAGTTCTAATACACTTAAGAGATCAGGAATAACTCAGATGTGTGTTATTGTAACTAAATACGTTGCTTATGGAGTTCTAATATAGTTAATAGATAAGAAATAATTCAAGTGTGTGTTATTGTAACTAAATTCGTTGCTTATGGAGTTTTAATACAGTTAAGAGATCAAGAATAACTCAGATGTATATTATTGTAACTGAATAAGTTGCTTATGGAGTTCTAATACAGTTAAGAGATCAGGAATAACTCAGATGTGTGTTATTGTAACTACAAAAGGTGAGCGTGAAGTTCTACAATATCTCACGTGTGCCATACACACAGCACGTCTTCATCTTTTAATGATATCAAAGAAACGAGTAGAATATTAACACACTGTTTGCTATGTATATTATAGAAGGTCTGCAAGGAGGAGTACTTTGGGCATGACAACTTTACGACGGAACCCTTTGCAATGTAGAATACGCTACATGGCTATTGTCGAGATACACAACCATCAGATAGAGTACGTCTGAATATGACGACATGGACTGTAAAACATGATAAGGCTCCAAAGTCATTTTAATAGAACCTACTGAACTCTCTGTAGTATTTGGATGGACAAATGAAGTGTGAAATGTTACATGTGAAATAAAAGATACAAGAGACAGAGTGAAAATGAATGCTGTGTTACGAGCCTAATGAAAGGAGAAAACAACATAAGGTTAAAGGTGGCAGGATTATGATATTGAAAGGTTGATAAAGTCAAAATAAACGAATAAGCTATTTCTAATAAGAAAATCATCTAAAGAAACTGCATTTAATGAAATAAAATAAACTATTATTTATAAATGATTAAAGACTATTTGGTGATATTGATAGGATTAACGCACACGATCAGGAGGCTATGTTATACAAACAACAGCATTGGACAAAACTTCATACACATCTTGGTTTCTTCACTGGCAAAATCAAATCTGACTGAAACTGATAAATCTGCTTTTACAATCCACATTCTCTCTCTCTATATATATATATGACTAAAATGGAATCAAAAGAATACAAAGGCATACGTTCTTCATATACAGGATGACACAATATAACCAACGTATAAAATAATAAACAGCTCCTTGACTGAATTATGCTACAAAAAGTAACACCTACGGTTGATTTAGCCCAATGTCTCAATCATGCTTACCATGTTACATATTAGAATTCTAGAAATATTGTTATATTTTGTAAATATGAAATATATACTATGGGAGAGTGAGATATGTGGTGTTTGGATATGATAAATCCCTTCTTCTGTATCTAAGGTTTGTCCTTAAACCAACTGTAATAAAATTTACTCCTAATATAAAACGAAAATGTGTGAATCTAAACACTGCATGGAAATCGCTTCCGTCAGACTTTGGTCTCATACACAGTTTGCACAGCATTATAACACACTGAAAGAATTGTGTGAATACAAGACTCGCAGGCTTATCTTATTATGGGCCAGAATTATCTGAAGTGTCCCGGTTAACAATCACAGTTATAACTTCTGAAGTTTATAGCACACCAATTATAGCAAACCAATAATAGATACTCTTTTTCTGGCGGGTAGCGTTGGTTATATTTAAAGGCGTGTGGAGAGTTTCTAGAAATTTTAGCTTACGTAACAATACTGACGCTAACACTAGCGTTTACGTACAAATATATATTGTTGATTCTTACACTCGAGAATCTTATATTTATAACATACTGAAAGAATTGTATGCATACAAGACTCACGGGCTTATCTCATTATGGGCAAGAATTATCTTTTTTGACAAAATTATAAATAAATCTCACTTTGCCTACATTTCTATGTAGAACAATGCGATGTAAGTGTAATCTCAAAATTTTAAAATAATTCACTCATAAGTTTTTATAAGTTTATTCATAATAAGTTGAACTTACGTCCTAAAATTGGGATGTTGACTCTTATTAGGTTAAACAATTAACATGTAACAAGGAAATAAAACTTTAAAATATAGAGTTACAAATATAATCCTTTAAACATGTCAAAATAAACCCCTCAAAGAAAAGCGTGTATATAGAGTACACTTCAAATATAAAACTTCAATAAACACAATATATCCATATACAGATAGAAAATTTTTATTTACGTGCACAAATGCGTGTAAGGAATTTTTAAATATTCAAGTGAAATAATAATAACAGTAATAATGAAACTAAATTAGTACACAAACTGAGGTTGTGAAATGAAGAGAAACATGGTAAACAGAGAAAAATATACAGTATATAAAGGTTTGGCTTGTTTGGAATCTCGCGCAAAGCTACAGGAGGGCTATCCATGCTAGTCGCCCCTAATTTAGTAGTGATAGACTATAGAGAATGCGGCTAGCCAACACCACCCACCGCCAACTCTTGGGCTACTCTTTCACCAACGACTAGTGAGATTGACCGTGACCTTATAAAGCCCCCACAATTGAAAGGGCGAGCATGTTAAGTGTGACAGGGATTCCAACCCCTGACTGGAGATTGTGAGTCGAATGCCCTAACTATATATAAAAGGAGAAATCTTAACTGTTGACGGTATGTTCCATAATTAAAGAAAATTAACTTATGTAGGTAAAACAATCATAATAAGAAAAGCAAGGATACCAAACTCCAAACCTTAAACATTGCAAAGAAGACTAAATTAATGCTAGAAAGAAAATGGAAATGCAGACTATCATCATTATTTACAAAATGAGGGACGGTGCTAA
>NW_013666256.1:320191-321202 GCF_000517525.1 Limulus polyphemus
ACGGAAGTGTTTAAATGCCTAGGACACACTCTCATTCGGGAATTGACTGAACCATTCCAGAGTATATGGGACACGGAGCAAATCCCTCAGCGACTGAAGAATGCCAGCATCGTCCACATTTATAAAGGTAAAGGTAGTTGTCACGCATGCGACAATTACCGAGGCATCTCCTTGCTATGTATTGCCGGGAAAATAATGGCACGCGTGTTGTTGAACCGTCTGCAGCAGCATCTTGAGAGAAGTCTTCTCCCTGAAAGTCAATGTGGCTTTCGTGCTGGACGTGGAACTGCCGATATGGTATTTACTGCTCGGCAGATCTAAGAGAAATGCCAGGAGCAACACCGCGACTTATACATGACTTTCCTGAACCTGACGAAAGCTTTTGACACGGTATGTAGAGAAGGACTTTGGCGCATAATGTTGTCCCACGAAGTTTGTCGCTGTAGTTCGTCAGTTCCATGAGGGTATGATGGCAAGAGTGCTCTGTGACGGAGAAGAATCCATAGAGTTTCCTGTGTCCGGTGGCGTCAAGCAGGGTTGCGTGTTGGCACCAACACTGTTTAGTATGTATTTATCAGCATTGCTGTCAGACGCCTTCAGGGATGGTCCGAGCGGAATACCCCTGCGATATCGAATGGATGGAAAGCTGTTCAATCTTCGCCGTTTGCAAGCGCGCACAAAAGTTCGTTTGACTAGTATCAGAGACCTGTTGTTTGCTGATGATTGTGTGCTGAGTGCGACTTCGGCGGAAACGATGCAACAGGAGCTCGACTGCTTCGCAAGGGGATGTGGCGTTTTCGGTCTTACAATTAACACCTCCAAAGGTTGTGCTTCAGCCCGCTCCTTGTCGATCTCTAGTTGATCCAGAATTATCCATTGACGGTGTGAACCTGGAGACGGTTGAGAGTTTTCGCTATCTTGGAAGCACGCTCTCGAAGGACGCTAACATCGACATAGAGGTTAACCACTGGATCGCACGTGCGAGCTCTGCTTTCGGAATACTCCGTCGCA
>NW_013666256.1:322189-336170 GCF_000517525.1 Limulus polyphemus
ACCAAATGATGTCGCGGTCTACTTCGAAGGACGAACAACACCAGTAGAAATGCGGTCCTTGTTTATAGTCAGATACCCGGATGTTTATTTTCTTCATGTTCTTTGTCTCGCCATGGTATCGTGCTTTCTGTTTGCTTTATAAATATAATAGCTTAAAAATGCCTCAAACGACTTATTGTATGCCTGGATGTTCTAAGAGAGGTGGTCATTCGTGGTCTTCAAATCTGGAATTGTCTAGAAAGTGGCTTCATGCGTTCAGATGGGACCAGTGGAAACTGAAGAAAGGAGTTGTTGTTTGTCATAACCACTTCATGCTTGACACCTATGTATCTGAAACTAGCTATGGTAGGCCTGTGTTAAATAAAGTTCTCAATAATTATGCTTTTTATTTAGAAATTTGTCTAAAATTATTCCCATTTTATAACCTTTTTATGCTGAATCAAACTTTAAGATTTTATTTTCAAAATACACTCCTCCCACCACGTCCCATTTGGCTAAGCTTAGTCTACAAAATTATTTTTATAGGCTTATGTAATACATGATAATTGATAGAGACTAATATTTCAATAATACTTACCCTGTATGTTAAAATCTATAATAGGCTTGAAAAGTGATTATCAATAAATATTATAAAAGCAAAAATATAGAAGACAAGTAAAATTAGGTGCCGTTCCAAGTGTGTTCAGCTGGTCCAAGACAATCACACCATAGTCCATGAGAAGAACCGAGTGAGCACTGAAAAGGATAAAACTCTTCAACCAACCAGTAGTAGATACACCCCAAGAAACTATCCTAGCCCTAGGCCTATAAAAGAGGGGAGTAACCCCTGAAAAATCTAGGCATATTGATCACATATTATTTTTTCAGCTTTCATATAAAATAAACTCGTTTTGTATCATTTAATAAAAAAAAACCTTCTACAAACACTATTACATTTGATTTGGTTTGTTTTGATGACCATTTTAATAAAAATTTAGATCAATTTCAGCCTTTTAATTTATTGCCCCCCCCCCCCACCAAGCGGAAAATCTGGCTACGCCACTGCTAATAAATGTCAGTGACAGTGTCAAATACACATATTTAAATGTGAACAAAAGTTAATCATTATCATTATTTTCATTCAATAGCTACAATTATATCCTTTTACCTAGCAATTTAGAGCAAGGTTTTTACCAGCATATTGAAACTATGCTTGTTTTCATGTAATAAAACAACACTCTGACACTGTATTATAGCTCATATTATTTTATTTACTTGTCGATGAAGTCGGCTTTTCAGCCAGTAGTTTTAGCTCCACTGAATTTAAAATCCATTTTAATCACTAAGATTCCAACTTTAACATTTTTTACTAATTTTAAGGGAATTTGTAAAATGAATATCAGGAAAACAAGTGAAATTCATGTACCGCTCAAGCAGGTTCATTGACTGAACAAGTGCTGAATTGCGAAGCATGCTGACCCAGTGCTGAGACCACATCGATACTGGCGCCGCCGTGCGTTAGTAGTTTCGCACACTATCCCTCATTAAAAGTAGAGACACAGTTATAATGATATCACAAATGACCTTCAATGAAAACCTGAAAAACAAAGGAACAAAAATGTATGTATATGTTTATTTACAAACTTGGCTTTATATATATAAGGAACTAAGTTGCTATTAAAATACCTTAAAATACATAAAGAAAATACAATCACAAGAATGAATCTCTTTACTCAAGTACTTGCATATAACCTTACAGATAAGTCTAGTCTTATGGAATAAACACTTTCAATACACAATGCAAATTACCATAACAGCACAAACGAAACCCTCTACATGTATAAATATGAACTAACCATTTGCTTGAAATATTATAAATCAAATTTAGGTTTTACACACACACACACACAAAACAGATCCATTAAGCACAAACATTAAACACAATACAAATGTCAACTCTCTCCATGCAAGGTAACGTAGAAAAGTCTCCTCAAACTTAAAATATATAGTTAATTACAAAAACGTATACCGGTTTGTACAAAAAAAAAGGTAAAATGTACAAAATTTCCAAAAACTAAAAGTCAATACACATATTTACATAGAGAACCATGAAGAAGTTTCGTCCTTTCGTTGGCATATACCGAGTGACAGTGGTGGCTTAAGCCAGTTTAAAGTGGGTAACGACTAGCTCCATTTTGGCCTGGTGAAGTTCTTCTGTTGCAGTGGGTTCTAATCTCTCGCTTTCTGTTTTGACGCTAATCTTTCTCCCAAGTAATAATCCATTTTGTGCCTGATACTGATGCTGCCAATGCATCATTGCCTTGGAGTTTACACCCTTGAAATGATATTTGGGGATTTCTCTGAAAGCTTCTGTGTCTGAAGGCAGTGTGCAAGAAAGGGGGGGGGGAGATGTAACATACCGGTATCCTAAAGTATTTATGTTCCATGAAACACTCTGAAGTAATCCCATATGCACAGAGTGATGTAGGTACGATACAACCATCCCAATATACAATAGATAGTCTACTTGACCGAATCATGAAATAACAATAGGGTTGATTTGTTTGTTTTATTATAAAGCAAAGCCGCACTGGGCTATCTGCTGTGTCCACCGCGGAGAATCGAACCCCGGATTTTATCATTGTAAGTCCGTAAGCATACCGTTGTCCCATGGGAGGCTATAGTGTTGAATTAGCATATGCCTTCAATCAGATTTACTTTGTTTCTAGATGTAACTCTGGAAAACGTGAAACCTTTTGTAAATATGAAGTATATGCCATAGGAGAGTGAGGTGGTGGCATCTGCATACTGCAGTTGGACCAAAGGCTAAGTGCTTGTATAAAGTAGACTAATTTAACTAGTTCTTGTTGTATAAAGGAATGTTGGACCACAAGTTAAATGACTAGGAGAGTAAATGTTAGAAACCATCATAAAAATTGTTGGAATTTCTAATCGTAATTTTTATAACAAAATAACAGAACCCTTGTGTACATATCCGTAAACATTTTCAACTATATCTAACCACGTGCTAAGCGACTATGCCGTTTCGCTTAAAACCAGCTACTTCAAAATTGTTAGCTAAAATGAGATTGAAATGCAATTAGATACATATAATGGCCTTGTAAATGTTTCTCTAAAGATGTTTTTAAATCAGCTTAACCGTGCATATTGTTTTAGTATTAATCATTGATACGTTCTTATAATTGGTCTAAGTCACAATAACTGTATTTTAATACCTAGACTATCTCACCATATCTGTAGTTAGATATCTGGCCTATCTTACCATAACTATCGTTTTAAATGTGGTCTACCTCACCATACGTCTCAACCACTACTATATCGGTTGTATTCCAGCCAGCCTGATGAGTCTTGGTATTGGGCGAAGGTCCTCGTCGCCTCTAGATATGTGTTATTAATGTTTATTCTAATGCTGGTTTGTGATAATTGACTCGTATGTAAAATTGATAAAAAAATATACTTCACCAAATTAATCTAATTCACGCCATAACAATTATTCTTTATACAATCTGATAATATAAATAGCGTCTCAAATATCATTGTGTCTGTTGTATTACAGTTAGCCTAATGAACCTTTGTTTTGTGAGAAAGACCTCGTCAACACTGGATATAGCAGATAGAGTGTGTTTAACATATTGTTATAAACTCTTACCCCCCAGTGGCAAAGTGGTATGTCTGCGTATTTACAACGTTATAATCCGGATTTCGATATCCGTGGTGGGCAGAGCACAGATAGCCCATGGTGTAGCTTTGTGCTTAATTACAAACAAACAATATACATTCTTCTTAACTTCACTGGACTCAGACACCAAGCAACATTTTGCTGTGCCCAGGACAAACTCATAACACGGGGCCTTAACCTACATAGACACACAAATTAATAAAAGATATATTATAAATCTAGTCTATAAACTAACTTAAAACATTTTTATTATTAGCTATATTTTAAGAATTTCAGTTCTGTATTTCTTAAGTGGCACAGATAGGCATTGTCACATTATAACTTTACTTTTTTTGTCCTTTTTAATTCCAAAGTTACGAATGACCTCACTAAAGTCAATATTTCTTACAAGTTCACATTCAGTAGGTAAAAAAGCAAGTGATTTAAGTTTTCCTGTGCCATAGTAGGTCGTCTGCAGTTTTTGGTTTTATAGTTGGACTATCACACCATAACTAGGGTTTGAACTTGGACTATCACACTATAATTATGGTTTTAATTTGGACTATTACACCATAACTATGGTTTTATACTTGGACTATCCCACCATAACTGTAGTATTATATCTGATCTATCACACCACTACTATGGTTTTATACTTGGACTATCACACCACTACTATGGTTTTATACTTGGACTATCACACCACTACTATGGTTTTATACTTGGACTATCACATGATGACTATGGTTTTATATCTGGACGATCACACAATAACTATGGTATTATATCTGGCCTATCTCAGGATGATTATAATTTTATTATTGGAATATCACACCATAACTGTGGTATTATATCTGGCCTATCTCAGGATGATTATAATTTTATTATTGGAATATCACACCATAACTGTGATATTATATCTGGCCTATCTCAGGATGATTATAATTTTATTCTTGGAATATCACATCATTACCGTGGTTTTATATCTGGCCTATCTCACGTTGATTGTGGTTTTATACCAGGACTATCCCACCATGTTTTCTTTTAATCTGGTATATCTCACTATGACTAGGAATTTATACTTGGTTCGACTACCACACCGTAACTATGGTATTATATCTAGTCTATCTCACGATGACTATGATTTTATACTTGGACTCTCG
This sequence comes from Limulus polyphemus, assembly GCF_000517525.1. Taxonomy (NCBI): domain Eukaryota; kingdom Metazoa; phylum Arthropoda; class Merostomata; order Xiphosura; family Limulidae; genus Limulus; species Limulus polyphemus. Next base: position 327,011 of record NW_013666256.1, read on the forward strand.
AACCACAACTGTGGTATTATATCTGGTTTATTTCACAATTACTGTGGTTTTATACTTGGACTACCACACCATTACTACGGTTTTATATCTTATAAATTTTACGATTACTGTGGTTTCATATCTGCTCCACTTTACAATAATTATGTTCTTGTACTCAATTCTTATACTCTGTTTTTATACTGTGTTTATCTCACCTTCACTGTGTTATTTATATGGTGTGAATGTTTTTATAAGCTGGCGAAGCATGATTACACTTAATTATACTTGTCATAAAACATCAGTATTAGGCCTATTATATTTTTAACGCTACATTCTTTATTCAGTCCCTTATGGATTTGGGTGATATAGGGTGGTGAAAATATTATTATATACTCTCTTTTTTCTTCTTCTCGAAAATCCCGATGGGACTGAATGAAGAATGTAGTGTTAAAAATATAATAGGCCTAATACTAAATGTCTCATGACAAGTATAATTAATTATATTCATGCTTCGCCAGCTTAGAAAGGCGTTCACACCATCACAGTTTTGTTGTAACAAATGGCATATATAAATATAGTTCTTCCGACCATTACTATTTGTTGTGTCCCAGCCAACAAAGAGCTTTGTATTGAGCGAAACAAGACGTCGTTGAGGAGTTAGTGTGGTTGACTATTATGATACACTCTTCTTCATAAAGAACTCTAAGGGATTGCATTAAGAATCTATTGTTAAAAAAGTATAATAGGCCTAATACTAATGTCTTAGTAACAGTATAATAGTTTATTTAAATTTTGTTTCATCTATGACAACTGTGTTTGTATTTGGTTTGGTTCAATATGATTGCTATTATAAATAGGGTTCTTTTACTTAGCCTAGCTCACCACAACTCTGGTTTGTTATTTCATTCAGACTAACCTAACTGTTTTTCTTTATACTTAGTAAAGCTAATTTTATCTTATTTCTTATTTTTGTTAACAGTAAATATCCAACAAATCTAAATTTATTTTTGATTTCTCATTCACATTGTATATAGAATACTTATACAGTGGTTCAGTAAGTTATATTAAAACGACTTTTGAGTCTCGTTACATCGTTATAGTCTGTGTCGCCACGTCTGTTCATGCTTTATCTGACGACCGTGAATCTTGACAATAGCCCTGCAGCATAGTTTCCACTGCAAAAGTTTTCGTCCAAAGCACACATATTCTCCCTTCATACATTCCATAATCCATCTCGTGTACGAAAACAACGATTTTTTCAGGTCCAGTTTTAATGGTCCGATCATACATAAATCCTTAACTATGAACCATCTCACCATGTTATGTTTTTATACCCAAACCATCTTATCATAATTATGGTTTTGTATCTGGATTATCTCATCAAAAAAATCATTCTTCAACTGCTTCAAGTATAAGTATGCGACGGTTTAATGGGAGGTATGACAGGAAGTCTTATCTTGGTGAACCTATACCATGTTGGTCTTATTTCCAGAGACCCTTCTTGATTATGTTGCAACGTGAACAGCTTTTGTGGATACTCCAAGATCATCTATAATTCATTGTTTTCCAAAGTCATTAAGTACAATGGATATTCCTTTTTTGTAAAATACAAATCCCTGTTCCGAACACATCATTGTGATCTGAGTGTAAATATTTTGCGTTGGAATGGGATGTTACATATCTTTTCCAAAAACGATCATTTTTCAGTGGCATCATGCCACCTACAAAACGTCAAACAATGCTCAAGTGTAGTTCTGATACAATCCGTTCCACCATAACTCTATACCATGAGTTGCATATTCAAAATCGCTTAATATAGCGTACTCAACCCTGTTCATCCACGAACCTCTCGTTTTTATGAACTTTTGAATTCCATACAATATCTCTAAAATGAAACACTTATTTTAAAACTGATATAAACATGTATTTAAGTTTTACTTGTGGATATAATCTACTTAGAATAACACGGTAGTTACTTTTTCACATATAACTAATATTATGTTATGTATGCAGTAAATTCAAGACTAAATGTAATTATTTACAAAACATATGCTTAGATATTCTATTCATACATTTTAAACATGGTTGAAATGTTTCTAGCAGTGAAATATTTGTGTATAACGATCCACATTAAGGTTAGATGTATACATATTGCTACCACATCTCAAATTCTATACTGAACGAGAGCAGCACTCTAAACCATCTTGATCTGTGAAATCATCGCTAGCGTTGTTGTGTAGAAAACTCAGAAAAAGAAAAAACAAAAACGATAAATTTTGATTATAAGATATATTTTATAATATTGGCCTTACAGAAATGGAATAATTAGCTGATTTATTTTGGACATGTTTGTTTGTTTTGTTTGTTTTTTAATTATGCACAAAGCTACACAAGGGCTATCTGTGCTCTGCCCACCACGGGTATCGAAACCCGGTTTCTAGCGTTGTAAGTCCGCAGACATACCGCTGTGCCACTGGGGGGCATTTTGGACATACCACAGCTAATTTTATCTAGGTTAATAGTACGTCGGATTTGCTTAAAAACACTTTCAGTTATAATGTAATCCTCTTTTATTATTACATAGTTTCTTTTCCAAAGTTTAGATCTCTATTCAGTTTCATGAATTTACAAGTAGTGCTTAAAATATGACTTACTTTTATAATATATTCACTCTCATTCAAGATCAAATGACTCCGTTAGAATATACTTTTGTTGTTAATTATTCAATAGAAAGATTATATGGTTTAGTATTAAAATTATATTCATTAAATGATGACAAGACCAAGTTATGAATTTCATTTTCACATTTTCAAACCGGCTTTACTAAAACGATTTGTTTGTTTGTTTGTTTTTGAAGCTACACGAGGGCTATCTACGCTAGCCGTCCCTAATTTAGCCGTGTAAGACTAGAGAGAAGGCAGCTAGTCATTACCACCCACCGCCAACTCTTGGGCTACTCTTTTACCAACGAATAGTGGGATTGACCGTCACATTATAACGCCCCCACGGCTGAAAGGGCGAGCATGTTTGGTGTGACAGGGATTCGAACCCGCGACCCTCAGATTGCGAGTCGAGTTCCTTAACCACCTGGCCATGCCGGGCCCTACTAAAACGAGACACAGTACAATCTCTTTAACTCTCTCAGCGAAGGTTCATAATTAGATAACTTATTAATAAAGTGAAGTTTGTAAGAAGTGAACACAATTCAGCTGTTTATTCAAATCATACTACTTTATAACTTACTTCAATTCAGCTGTTTATTCAAATCATACTACTTTATAACTTAATTCAGCTGTTTATTCAAATCATACTACTTTATAACTTACTTCAATTCAGCTGTTTATTCAAATCATACTACTTTATAACTTACTTCAATTCAGCTGTTTATTCAAATCATACTACTTTATAACTTACTTCAATTCAGCTGTTTATTTAAATCATATTACTTTATAACTTACTTCAATTCAGCTGTTTATTCAAATCATACTACTTTATAACTTACTTCAATTCAGCTGTTTATTCAAATCATACTACTTTATAACTTACTTCAATTCAGCTGTTTATTCAAATCATACTACTTTACAACTTACTTCAATTCAGCTGTTTATTCAAATCATACTACTTTATAACTTACTTCAATTCAGCTGTTTATTCAAATCATATTACTTTATAACTTACTTCAATTCAGCTGTTTATTCAAATCATACTACTTTACAACTTACTTCAATTCAGCTGTTTATTCAAATCATACTACTTTATAACGTACTTCTTCGAGTTAAGATAAAAGATATTTAAGATGCTGAAGAGTATGTAGCTGACTTAAGTTTGCAATTCATTAGTCCGACTGAACCACTACACTATCGAAATTCAAATTTGATTAGCTCTTCAATATATTACTAAAGCATTAAAATACTTACTTGATTATTTCTGCTCTAAATCAATTCAGTATGAAAATTATTACTTGATTGGTTCTACAATGAACCATTTCAGGAGCAAATTATTATTTGACTAGTTCTGCACTATATAATCACAGTTTTACATTCTTATTTGATTAGTTATACACTGAATCACCACACTATTCAAATTTGGATGTGATTCATTCTACACTGAATCACTACACTATTGAAATTTGGAAGTGATTCATTCTACACTGAATCACTACACTACTCAAATTTGGATGTGATTCATTCTACACTGAATCACTACACTATTCAAATTTGGAAGTGATTCATTCTACACTGATTCACAACACTATTCAAATTATTATTTGACTAGTTCTGCACTACATAATCACAGTTTTACATTCTTATTTGATTAGTTATACACTGAATCACTACACTATTCAAATTTGGAAGTGATTCATTCTACACTGATTCACAACACTATTCAAATTTGGAAGTGATTCATTCTACACTGATTCACAACACTATTCAAATTCTTATGCGACTAGTTCTCCATTGAATGATTACACCGTAAAATAATTGATTACATCTGCCTTAAATCACCTCAGTATTAGCATTTCTATATGATTAGTTCTGCGTTGAATCACTACAATGTTAAAATTCTAAGTTGGTTATTTTTGCACTGAATAATATTAAGATGTTTATCTATCTCCTTCAAGTTAGTTGAATGAAGTCTAGTCACGAATTTTATTTTTAAGACCTTTTTAGAATATTTAATTCTTTAGATGAATACATTTAGATAAACTTGTTGTAAAACACAATACTACACAATGAGCTATCTGTTTTTTGCCTATCGCGGGTATTGAAACCCGATTTTTAGCTATATAAGCCCACTGACTTACCGCTGAGCTAATGGGGGCACTTAGATAAGCAGTATTTATAACTAATCTCATTTGTAGAAATTGTTTCTACAATCTTTATCGTATTAAGTCCTTTCTCCTTGTCTGAGAGAAACTTTGAAATGTTAAAACGTGGTATAAAGTTGAATTGTTACAAAATATTACAAAGTTCAAGAAAGTTTTATGTGTACGTAAATACAATAGTTGTCTTTTCTTGAATATTATTGGGATTTGTTGCCAATATCTGAGAATTGATATTTGTTCAGTAAAACAGAATTATGTACCCATTATTTATTAACTAGTCAAATATAAATACTACATCCTTAAAGTATAACGTATACTAATTATATCAAGAAGTGAACCGCATCACTGACCGCACATTTACGTTTCACATTTTCTTTGAACTGTGAATGTTTTCAGTATTAACAACCGTTACGTGACATCATCATTGTTTTTTTTATATACTTTATCAGTTTTCGTAATATTTGGTGTTATGATGTAAGTTAATCAACTGTCAGAAGTGACATGTGCAGTTTCCATAAATAAATAAAACATTTTGAATATACTTTACTAACACATAACGTTTATCAGGAATGAATAGAGCATTTCTGTGCATTGTCAGAAGTGTGATGTATAGTCTTCAGCAAAGAGTAAAACCTTTTTAAACTGTAAACAAAAAATCCAGTAATCAATGAGACCATTCTCTGTGTTAAAAGTAAAATTTAGAATCTTTAGTATTTAACAAAATATTTTTATATCATAAAGAAATATAGAGAGCCCAGTAAGCAGTCGTGGTAATTCAAGCATATACCTGTGAACGAGAGTTTCGTAGATTTAACATTTAGAACGAAAATTGTAGCGATCTGTTGCAAGCGAATTAAAAGAGACAAGACACGGTGTTGAAGTTTGAATAACATAAAATGATTTATTTTCTAAAGGTTGGTTAATCGCATGGGTGGAATATTGCGTTGTAATGAACTAAGAAAATCTAAGTATAATGAACTGTATTTATAAGTTCATTTGACTTAAGTAAAATTAACTCACTCGATCAGCAGAAGAGATGAATAAAACATTAAGACACGAATACCTTTGCACCTTTGGGGTGGAAAGTAGTCTACTCTTCTCAAAGGGCAAAACACAAAATGTTAAAATTTACGATCAAAGAGCTACAAAATGTAACACTTCAGGCTGAATCTGGCACACAGTCTCAATCGGATTCAGTGTGGTCATAAATTACAATTTAGAAACATAGAAGCTACAGTAATGAGTAAAAGTTTTCTCTAGATTATAACCAAGAAAAACATAGAAATTCCAGTAGCCTGTACAGCTTTTCTCCACATTATTACCAAATAAAACATAGAAACTCCAGTAATCAATAAAGCTTTTTTCCATATTATTATCAAGTAAAACGTGTAGAAACTCAAGAAATCAGTAAAACTTTTCTCCAGATTATTATCATGTAAAATATAGAAACTTTAGCAACAAGTAATGCATTTATGTACATTTTATCCAAGTAAAACGTAGAAACTCCAGTAATCAGTAAAGCTTTTTTTCCACATTATTATCAAGTAAAACGTACAGAAACTCAAGAAATCAGTAAAACTTTTCTCTACATTATTATCATGTAAAATATAGAAACTTTAGCAACAAGTAATGCATTTATGTACATTTTATCCAAGTAAAACGTAGAAACTCCAGTAATCAGTAAAGCTTTTTTCTACATTATTATCAAGTAAAACATATAGAAACTCCTATAACAAGTAACTCTTTTCACGATATTATAACCAAGTAAAACATATGAATTACATTAATCAGTAAAGAATTATCAAGTGAAACGTAGAAACTCCTATAACAAGCAACACTTTTCTCTACATTATAACCAAGTAAAACATATGAATTACATTAATCAGTAAAGAATTATCAAGTAAAACATATAGAAACTCCTATAACAAGTAACTCTTTTCACGATATTATAACCAAGTAAAACATATGAATTACATTAATCAGTAAAGAATTATCAAGTGAAACGTAGAAACTCCAATAACAAGTAACTCTTTTCACGATATTATAACAAGTAAAACAGAGAAACTGAAGTAATCAGTAAAGCTTTTTCTACATTATTAAGAAGTAAAATTTAGAAAGGTCTGTAATTAGTAAACTATTTCTTTACATCATTAAGAAGTAAAATGTAGAAACTCCTGTAATCTGTAAAACATTTATGTAGATTATCAAAAAGTTAAGTCTAAAAACTACAGTTATCATTAAAACCTTTCATTGCATTATCAAAAATATATTACAGAATATTCAGTAATGAGTGAAACTCAGCGTTATCAAGAAATCCTTGTTGTTAGTAAAGCCTTTTTCAACGTTATCAAAAACTAAAATTTAAAAACTCCAATAATCAGAAATTCCTTTCTCTACATTATCAAATAGAAACTTCCGTAATTAATAAAGCCTTATGAATATTATCAAGAACTAAATTATTTATATCCTAGTAATCAGAGAAACTTTTTCTGACATTACGAAGAAGTGAATTGTAGAAACTCAATTAATCCATAAAACATTTCCCTATATCACTGAAAAGTAAAAACTCCTGTAACAAGTGAAGCCTTTCTGCACGTATTGATAATTTAACTACTGAAACTTTAGTAATCAATCTCTAAAGAACAAAGATTTGTTACTTAGTGCTATGTAATATCTAAATAGCACAGGCTTGCTATATGGTATTAGGTAACACGTATATATCACAAGCTTATCACTTAGTGCTAGGTAACGTTTATATATCACAGTTTTATTGTTTATTAATGGGTAACGTATATATATATATATATCACAGGTTTGTTATTTAGTTCTAAATAACGCGTGTATATCACAGGCTGGTTATTTTGCACTAGACAACGTGTAGATATCACGGACTTGTTATTTGGTATCAGGCAACGTGTGAATATCACAAATTTATTATTTCGTGCTAAATAACGTGTATATATCACAGGTCTATTATTTCGTGTTAGGTAACATGTAAATATCACAGATTTATTATTTAGTGCAATCTGACACGTACATGTCACGGGTTTGTTATTTAGTGCAATCTGATACGTACATGTCACATGTTTGTAATTTAGTGCTATCTGACACGTACATGTCACTAGTTGGTTATTTAGTACTGTTTAACACGTACATGTCACAGGTTTGTTATTTAGAGGTTGTAACATTGAAATAGCATATTTGATATTTCAGCCTAAGGTAACATGTAAATAAAACAAATTTGTTTTCGTTGTAAGGCAACGTATAAATATCACTTATTTTATACTAATGACATATTTTTTCAAATATAGAATTGACATTTGATTTCCAAAATTCAGCTACTGATACCAACGCTGCTGTTATTTTTAAAAATAACGTGTAAAAAGATTACTTTTTAGTGATTAATTTACATCAACAAATTTGAAACGATAATTAATACTTGAAACTGTCGGGTACATGGCGAAACTGTATAAATTTAAAACGAGCACGAATTTGTTTGCTTCTTTGACCTTTCAGACTAGAAATTTCTGAGAAAAAGGTTTAAAATCTGATTTTTACACCATATAATTTGCAAGACAAAACACAGAACCTACAGCAGTGGTTCGACCTAAAGACATGGCGAAATATTATTTTAACCCCTTTAGTGTGTATATTTTCTTTCGGTGAAAATTAGATACGAATACCTCACCTTTTTTTTTTTGCTTCTTAACTTTGTTAATTCTGACATAAGAAAGAAAGATGTATATGAGACATTTCCAAAAATATCAATAACGAAAAGTAAAAGAAAATCTGATAAACTCGTCACATTTTTTTTTGTACTTTTACACATATACTTTTATAATTTTATACTTTGTTTGATTTGGTTTGGTATGCAGTAGAAGATTAAAATTAAACTGTTCATTTATAAATATTTCATCAAAATAGACAAGGTTGGAACTTAACAAAGACTCAAGATAGCTCAGATGTTAGCGTTAAATACATATATTTAATATGATGCACAAGTTGATAGTTATCCAAATCATCCGATTAAGTGTCAGTAAATGTGTAACATCTCTCTTTTCAAGGTAAATAACTTTATTGATAAAGAATATTGTGATTATTAAGATATTTGTTTTAGTCGAGAAAAAGAAGCTATTCGATACGTTAACATATCAATATTACATATTTCGTATCATTAAATAGATTATTCAAATTATTCAGAACAAATATTAGAATAAAATGTCCAAAGTAAGTATCAAATGCTTTCTAAACAATGGAATTGTGTTTATTGAGAGTGGACAAACTGGGGGATTTTGTAATAGCAAGTTTCGGGTTTATTTCAAAAGAAGGTAAAAGGAGTTTAGAATTAAAAAAAAA